>NC_056661.1:64418767-64631267 GCF_018350195.1 Panthera tigris
AAAAGGTGAATGGATCTATTTTCCACTCCTTTATAGTGTCAGGGCCTTGTGACATTACCCCATTCAATAGAACATAGAAGTCTATAGAGGGTTTTCACTTTCCCCTTTCACTTCTGAATTGAAGGTCAATCAATGCCTAGAAGCACAACCCTGAGGGCAAAAGCTGTACTAGGGAAGGTGGAGCAGAGAAAAAACAAGAGGCCTGAGGCCTGACGGGAGGATGTCACCGTGGGGCCACTGCACCAGCTCTAAACCAACCTTGCCCGATGTGAGAAAGGAAACCTCCAGACCAGGACACTGTAACTCGCAGCAGAACCAGAATGAAACTGGCACACATCTTCCCACCTACCAGCTGTGTGAACTGGGAGAGTTACGTAACTGCTGTGACTCCTTTTTCTTGTCGATAAAAAGAGAATAATAAACAGTCACAGAGCTGGGCAAAGTAAATGTGAAAATCTATATGAAGGATTTCAGACAACACCTTTTACATCGTAAGTTGTAGATAAATAGCCATCGCCGGCAACGGCAGCGGCACTGATAGATGAGAAAAGTACTCACCAGTACTCAGAATTTGGGAAACTATTCCATATATCGAAATAATTTAAAAAGTGATGTTGGGGGGGGCGTGGTGAAGTAGGTCCTCAGATAGATTACTGGTGGGGCTGTAGATTGGTACATTTCTTTAGGAAATTGGCAAATGGTCCAGAGGATTAGACATCTCCAAACCCAGTATTCTACTTCTGGGTACGCAGCCTACAGAAGACTTCAAAATACCACAGAGCAGTAAGAAAGAAGACGTTAGCTCTAATGCTCCATAGAACAGTGCAACTTCGGAAAGCAATAGAAATGTCCACAAATTAGAAATACTTAACCACAGTAATTTCGCCAAAATGTATCAAATATTAATTAAAATTACGTTAATGAGGTGAATAAAATACTAGGCAAAATACACCATAATTGTAAGGGAAATAGGAGTATCTACGGCATGAATAAAAAAAATCACACAGAAATAAGAGATTTGCCACAACGTTAACAACACTGCTGATATCTGGGTTATGAAACTATAAGTGGTATTTCCCCCTCCTGTAATGAATACTCTATCAGTTAGGATATTTTCAACTGCAAGGTTACAGAGAATCTAACTTGCTTCGTTCGACACAAGGCGCCTTCTTCTCTCACACAACTGCGCAAGTCTAGGGCAGCCTGGGGTTCAGACACAAGGGCAGTGATTCGACATCATCGTGGGCACCTCCGCCCTATCCTCAGTGTGGGCTTCGTCCTGGAGCATGGGGTTTTCAACACAGCAGTTGCCCTAAAGAAGCCATGTGCTGACGGGTTCAAAAAAGGCTTGTTCTCTGGGCTAAACAAGCCTGGCGCTCTGTTGGGAAGATGGGCAGAAATGAATGGATATCAGAGAGGTGGGCAATAATGCCTTCTTCCAACCGCTACTGTTTTAATTTTTCAAAGTGTGTCTATTGCTTCCAAGATTTCGAAACTAATTTGTCTCACTATAGAACATTTGGAAAAGAGGGTACCAAAAACACCTGCTGACATGATCCTATTACAGAAGACAACCGTTAACATTGGGTTCGTTTGAAAATTTGAAACAACACTACCTGACGTTCTCTCCTATGGAACTAGCATAATTTATTCAACCACTTCTCTTGATGTTAACTTCATCGGTGGTAATTCCATTTTCATGCATATATAGAATGTGGATATTAACACCACTGGGAGTAATATTCCACCTGATTTCTAATTTACTTTCTTAAGATGGTTTCCTTTAAAGGTAAAATTACTGGACCCAACTTGTTATAAGGCTCTTTTTACATGTTGCCAAACGAACACATAATTACATGTTTACGGTAAGAAAAAAATCCAACGGATAACTCGGATAAACTACAAAACGGGAATCGTATTTTCCCTAACTTCACAGATCGGTGTAAACATCACATTGCGTTAATATGAAAAAATGTTTTGTTAAAATTAAGGCATTATATAAGTGGAAGATATTCTGATGCCAACAAAAATAAGGAACACTTGAAATTGGCCTCTCTCAGGGATCAGTTCGTCATTTTTACTGTACGCATTGTCATCGCTGAAAACAACTTCCAACACTCTGTGTTGTATGTTAATAGATGCAATGGTTCTGTTAAGTACGGAAATATTTATTCTCATAGGATGATTCCAGGACTCACACTCACTATTCTCCTATTGTCTACTCTTATCCCAGATCACCTTCTCTTCCTGACTGGATTCTGACCTCCAGTAAGAGCACCACCATTATAATTATGGCTCTGCTCTGCTTCCCCAGGCTGACTAGCTACTGAGCTGGTATCGTTCATCCCTAGGAAAATGTGTCAGAAGTTAAATTCCTCAGCAGTTTTCAATCCTAGGGAAAAAAACTAACCCAAACTTAGGGAGTACAAGAGAAAATGTATTTCAGTTCATCTTACTACACGATTAAGAAATCTGGAAAGCTTTAGGGAGCTGCGCTGCTTTTAGAGATGGTGAGTGAGGAGGTCTTTTACTAGGTACAAAAAATAGGTACTTTAACACTCATAACCTCCTCAACAGTGTAACGGCAAATATGTGACTTACTATATAGGAAAGAAGGCTTTAAAAAAAAACAAAAACAAAGGGGTGTGGCTCGGTCGGTTGAGCGTCCAACTTCGGCTCAGGTCATGATCTCATGGTCTGTGGGTTCGAGCCCCGTGTCAGGCTCTGTGCTGACAGCTCAGAGCCTGGAGCCTGCTTCTGATCCTGTGTCTCCCTCGCTCTCTACCCCTCCCCCACTCTCACTTGTCTCACTCTCTCAAAAATAAATAAACGTAAAAAAAAATTAAAAAAACCTCTAAAAACCATATGCAAACAGTGATGTCATGATTATCAAAGTTACAAGGAATCAAAAAAAAAAAATCACCAAGGCTAACAAAGAAATGTCATATGAATTCACTTCCCTTTGCACTGATGTGAGAATTCCAGGGTGCTGATTTGTCCAGGGGATGAGCAAACGAGAGACTAAGTGGTCAATTTTACAGTCAGGTGGAGCCCAGGTGTGAGAGACCTTTTCCCCGTCGATGTGCTGCCCGGCTGTGCCTACATCCAACCTGTGTGCTTGCCATTTACAAATGTTTGTCTTCAGAAAGGAAGTATGAAGGAAAAGAACAGCATGTCTAAGAGCATAGACAGTGTTACAAATATAAATGGAACAATAATTAAAAAATTGAGAAACTACTAATTTCGTACGTTACTCATGTAATGTACTGGTAATTAAATCTTTAAATTTTGGGTAATCTTCCAAATTCAAATACAGCACCCCAGAGTGAGACAGGGTATGATGGTGTGGGGAGAAGTATCTGTGACAAAACAACTGTAATAATAAAGGAAATGAAATAAAAGATGTGATGACTGTTTGATACTTTTGCCTAGAGGTGTCCTCAGGGCAAGAACCTAGAGGTTCTCTTTCCACACTGTGAAAAGTTCAAAGGTTAATGTAGGCACATACGAGATGATTATTCCATTCTAAAATGTCAAAAAGGTAATTTAAAGGCCTTTATACTGAAAAGCTGAAGATCACCACACTGAACTTTATTAAAAACTCATGGTGTCGTTGGGACCTGGCCTTACACTACAGTGGTTAAAGTTTGCAATAATAAGATGCACAGGCCTTTTAAAAAGTGACGCTGAACTATGAAAGATCAAACTAGAAGAAGGAACAGCTCACCAATTTAAATGTTCAAAGGAACAAAACGAGCTGGAATCAAACGATTATGGAAGAACATGGTGGCCTGAGATTAGTCAACATACAGTAAGTGCAGAATGGGCGATTTTAAAATAATCCTGAAGTATCTTTTGGGGTAACACCAATATAGCATATTTGGAACTATTTTTAAAAAGCAGCGATCCAAGAAACACTCTGAAGTCGTGTGTGGGATCGGCACCGATGGCTAAGGATCAGTGGGTGCTCCATTCATAGAGCATCTGGACATACGCTGTTTCAATGACAATGATGACACCAGATTTTGTAAAATCTAATATATTTAATTTTGGCATAATAGTGATTTATTATGTATTAATATTTCAAAAATATACTTTTGTGTTTAATAAACCACCAAAGAACTCAGAACAATGGCCCTATAAGCACGCTTTAGCTCCATACACCAGGCTGCTGTTGCACTGAAGGCAGTGAGTTCCATCACGGGGGTTATAAGATCCAGGACTGCAGATCACTGTGAATAAAGAATAAGTCAATAGGTAACAGTTTCCTCAAATGCCACATAAATTAATTTTACATGGAGGATACATTTTCAAAAAAGATTCTTTATTCCTTTTTATAACTCATGCTCCTTTGTAACTGTGGCAAAATACACGTAAGATAAAATTTACCATCTTAACCGTTCTTAGGTGTCCACTTCGATAGCGTGAAGTATATTCACCTTGTCGTACAACTTATTTCCGGAACTTTTTCATCTGGGAGGAACTGCAACTCTATCTGCATTAAGTATCTCTCCATCCCCCTTCCCACCAATAACCTCTGACAGCAACCATCTACTAGCTGTTTCTATTTAGACCACTCTAAATGCCTTCTACGAAAAATTGTAACTTTTCACTGTGATCCTGGTTTAGACTAAGACTACGAGCTCACACAATCTTACTCCTCACATAATGCTGAGTTCAGAAAGCCGGCGGGGTCATTTTGTGTGTGCTTCACCAGAAGCCAGGAGGTGAAGACGGTCCATATGCCGACACATAAAGACAGCCCTGAACACGGCAAGGACCTGCAGCTTATTTCTAATAATCTCGTGACGTCAACTCCTATTTGTCACTTGCTAAATGTTTAATCTGGGAAAAGTTACTAACTTAACGTGGTTCGATCATCCCTGTATATAATGAATATGTTGCCACAGCTGTCTCTGCGCGGCAGGAAGTAAAGAACCTAATGGCAGAAAGAATCTAATGGCAAATACACTCTCTCTTATGGACTGACTCTGGGATTCTGGGTAAGCAGTCGATTCCTAGTTCTCGCTTCTTCATTTGTAAAACAGGCACAGTGACAAACAAGTCTATGCTGTGACATGAGGACTGAAATCACATGACATAGATGAAAAAGCATCCAGAACACCGCAAGCCTTCAATAAATGCTCTGCCCTCGGTGGGACCGGTGCTTTTCCCTACACTTCCATTTGAGGCAGGGGCATGAAGGTCATGTGATGCCAAGGACTCTCGTTGGGCTGGGGTCTTTGATTATCCTGTTCCTCCTTTTCCTATTGCAAATGTAGTCAGCCAAGGATTCACAAAGATGTTAACTGCACATCTAAAGTGAGGCGCCTGGGGGCTCAGTCAGCTGAGCGTCCGACTGGCTCAGGTCGTGATCTCGCAGCTCATGGGTTTGAGCCCCACGTCGGGCTCTGTGCTGACAGCTCAGAGCCTGGAGCCTGCTTCGGATTCTGTGTCTCCCCCTCTCTCTGTCCCTCTATCCCTCGCGTGCTCTCTCTCCTTCAAAAATAAATAAACGTTAAAAAAATTTTTTTTAAAAATTGCATGTCTAAGGCATGGCTGTTATGGGCCATCAAAGAAGATTCTGTTTCTAGCACCATGATTCAGTAATGCAGGTCACTGTCTGGATCTGGGTCATATTACATTATTTAACTTCGTATCTTTCTTTCAAATAATATTCTTTCAAACTGGGAAATATCTTAACTGTTACTCAGATGAAGTATTTTTCATTCTAGGTTCAGCAGATTTCCTCAAGTTTGAATCAATCTTTTATGTAAAAAATACTGGTTAGACCAAGTGAAATCGATTTTTGCTGTGGTCATAACAACAGTGTTTAAAGTGGTGATGTATAGGGTAAAACCGTAATGATGTGATGCTTTCCAAAGATGTGTGATCGCAGTACACTTTCTTCCAAAATGCATATTAATATTTCTTGACGCACAATATGGACATGCTGAGAAAAGGTATCAGTGTTAAGTCATTACACAGGGAGCAGAGAAAAGTGAATCTGCGGGCAGTCTTTACATACACTTTACACACAGGGTCACCAGCAGAGCAGACACTGGCATGAAACTGTCTAAACCCCAGTTTGAATACATATGATCTTCTAATAAATGTTCTCAGAATTAACAGATCTTCATGATGCCGTATGTGCTGTAATACCTCGGAGAACTTGTCTGCAGGCCTCTCTCCTAAGGTCTATCCTAAAATGTCATGTTCCCTTTTATGTGGAATTCAGGAAAAATGCTAAAATGCTAGTTACATTTAAAGGAGAAGATTAGCAAAATTGTCTTCTAGCTTTTAGTCTCACTGAGCAGAGTATTTCCTGGCTACGGGCATGAGAGCGACCTGACGAGATCCTGATTGTGTCACGAAGCGGGGTGGAGCATTGGTGACTAATCAGTACCAACGTGCAAAGAGATGAGAGGTGGGGGACAAAACCTTCAGGGAATACTTCCTTAAGAAGGGAAATAACCAACCAGAATACAAAACATATGCTACATGTGGTATCAAAATTAAGAACTTAATTACAAAATCATAGAAGTAATGAGCCAAATAACAAAACTGGGAGCACAGTTGTAGATAAATAACCAATAGAATACTATTCAGAATATACAAAGAATTTGTATAAATCAATGAGGAAAGGACAGAAAACCAATTTAAAAATAGGAAAAAAAGAGAAAATATACATGTCAATTTGACTGAGCCACCAAAAAAAAGCACTCAAAGAAAGTAAGAATTTGGGAAATGTGGGGTACCTGGCTGGTTCAGTCAGTATAGCATCTGACCCTTGATCTCAGGGTCGTGAGTTCGAACCCCATGGTTGGGCGTGGAGCCTACTTCATTCAAACAAAAGAAAGAATTTGGGAAATGTGAATAAGCATCAAACTAATATACTGGGAGTGACTTCAGCAAGATGACGGCTCCAGGCCCCCAGGCTCCCAAGGAAAATGCTAAACAAACAACAAGAGACTGGCTAAAACAACCTTGTAGCAGCTGTGGAAAGTAGTCAGAGACCAACAGCAACCAGACGAACATCCCATCAAGAAGAAGGCAGGCTCAACATGGTGGAAAATTTGTGGCACTTCTGCTCGCCCTTGCCCCAGAGCTCCTCCCCCATGCAGACTCACAGGGGAGGCTAGGCTGCCTCCAGGGGAGCAGCAGCCAGTGCTCCCTTCCAGCCCACAAACCAGAGGGCAGGGCAGACCGGACTGGCCACCTGTCTGACGGCCACCCGAGGGACTGGTCTCAGCGCTGCTTGTTTCAGACGTAGAGCAAATCTCTGGCCGGGAACAGCCCTGGGCACATTCTGAGAACCACAAAGTGATTACAGACCCACAGACACCTGGGGCAAGAGACTGGTGACTGAGGACTACACAGAGAACACCCAAGGGCCACAGGAGGAGCGGGGTGCAGACTCTCAGGGAAATGAAGATGTTTAAAAACAGCAAGGTATAATAAGAAAGGGAAGAAAGAAAGAAAGAAAGAAAGAAAGAAAGAAAGAAAGAAAGAAAGAAATTAAATAAATAAATGCAGCCAAGTATACAGAAGAATCAGAAGAAAGCACATAGGACCAAACATGAAAAAGTGTTCAATCTTTTCAATAACTGTTAGAGAAATGCCAGTCAAAACAAGAATATGGTATCACTTCATTCATACCCATCAGAATGGACACTATCAAAACAACAACAACAACAACAACAACAACAACAACAACAAAAGGGAGGAGGAGGAGAAGAAAAGTGGTGGCAAAGATGCGAAGCTACCGGAGGCCTCGTACCATCGGTGGGAATGTGAGAAGGCGCCACTGCGATGGGAGGGGATGCCCTACGCCTTTGTTCGCTGCAGTATTACCACAGCCAAGAGGTGAACACAATCTACGCGTCCCTCATTGGCTAGATGGAGAAAGAAAATGTGTCATACACACACACTGGAATATTACTCAGCTTAAAAAACATAAATCCTGTGATGTGCTACAATATGGATGAATCCTGAGAATACTATGCTAAGTGAAATGAAGCCAGTTACAAAAAGACAGTGCATAATCCCACGTACAAGAAGTATTTTTTTTAAGTTTAATTATTTATTGAGAGAGAGAGAGAGAGAGAGAGAGAGCGCGAGAGTGCACAAGCTGGGGAGGGGCACAGAGAGAGAGAGACAGAATCCCAAGCAGTCTCCACGCTGTCAGCACAGAGCCCGATGTGGGGCTTGAACTTACCAACTGTGAGATTGTGACCTGAGCCAAGCTCAAGAGTCAGATGCTTAAC
Source organism: Panthera tigris (assembly GCF_018350195.1). Lineage (NCBI taxonomy): Eukaryota > Metazoa > Chordata > Mammalia > Carnivora > Felidae > Panthera > Panthera tigris. The sequence goes on from NC_056661.1 coordinate 64,427,035, forward strand.
CAACTGAGCCACCCGGGTGCCCCAAGAAGTATTTAAAAATATCAAACTCCAGAAACAAAAAGAGCTGTGGTTTCCAGGAGCCGAGGGAAGGAATAAATGGAAGTTGTTCAAAAGGTATGCACTTCCAGCTGATGAAAAAGTTCTAGACATCTGTTGCACAACAATGTAAAGTTAGGACCATTGAATGGTATACTTAAAAATGGCTAAAGTAGTTGATTTTATGTTATGTGCTTTTAAACCAGAATTAAAAATTAAAAAATACAACAAAACATAAGAAAACAAAAATCTCCAAGCAAATTAGAGGCCAAGTCCCCATGCCTTCACAGGTGAATTCTACCAAATTCTAAAAAAATAAAAAAATAAAAAAATAAAACACAACACGAACCCCAATCTTTCTCAAACGCTTCCAGAAAACTGAAGAGGAGGAACAACATCTAAACTCATTCTGTAAGGCCAGAATTGCCATCTCGCTAAAGCCAAAGACGGTACGTGAGAACAAACGAAAGGCCAATATGCCTTATGAATACGGATGGAAGTCCTCAACAAAACACTAAACCAAATTTAACAGCATATTAAAAGGATTATATTATATGTCATGGTCACTTAGGACTTACTCCTAAAATGTAATGACAGTTCAATATGTGAAAACCAATGCAATACATCACATTAACAGACTGATAGGGGGAAAACCCCAAACAATCATCTCAACTGATGCACACAAAGCATTTGGCAAAATCCACCATCACGCTATGGTGAAAACTCTAAGCAAATTTCAATTATGTAGTGGAGTGTTATCAGCCATAGTTACTACGTGATATGTTAGATCCTTAGGCTTTATCCATCTTCTAGCTGAAGGTTTGATCCTAAGAAAGCAGGACTTAAATGCTCTCCCCAAAACTAAATAAAATAAAATAAAAGATAACTGTGTGAGGTGGTGGGGGTGCCAGTTAACCAGATGGGGGAAATCCTCTCAAATGCATACCAAACCATCACAGGGTACACTGTGAGCATCTTACAGTTTTGTCCATTCTACCTCAACAGGGAAGACAGATGCCACAGGAACATACGTGAAGGAACAGAAGGCAAAGTTGCCAAATAAAAAGGAGTTCTGCAGTGAGTCAAATTTGGTTTCAAATTTGAATTTTTCACTTAATATCTTCATGAACGCATGCAAGTACCCTAAGATTGCCAGGATTCAAATTCCTTGATTACAAAATTAGGATACTTCCTACATCAAAGGGATGTATGATGCTTAAGAAAACAGTGGCCAGACTTTCAGCAAAGCTTCAGCTATTATCATGAAGAAATCATGATAATGATTTACATTAATGATTAATGATTAATGATTAATGATTTCATGAAATGTGAAATGTGTATTTCTGTGACTGTGCCTGAAACACAGTCAACACTCAGTATCATATGCACAGAACTCAGTCTTGTGTTCTTTTCATTCCTGAGCACTGGGAGCAAATCTGTATCATCTGTCTGGCCCTAACCACATTCAGTCATTGTTACTTATATTTTCATATGTTTAGATTTATACCCAATTAGAGGATACATTCCTTAAAAGCTAAAACTGTGTTGTGTTCTCGATAATTCCCTCTCACATCATGAGAGGGTGGTGGTGAATAGTAGAATAGAACCACGTTTGGCGGTGGGTAGAATAGATACTTATGTAATGTTTAAAAAAAAAAAAGAAGAAGAATAAAATGGATTTTCCTCAACCCGATAAAGGGCCTTCATGAAAACCCACAGCCAATATCATAATCATAAAAGACTGAGCTTTTCCCCTAAGATCAGGAAAAAGATAAGAAGGACTACTATCTCTCCTTTTTTTAATACAATATTGGAAGTCTTACCCAGAGCAGGAAGGCAAAAAAAAAAAAAAAAAAAAAAAGCAAATACAAATTGGAAAGGGGAAGTAATGTTAGCCTGTCAACAGACAGTATGATCTCATATGCAAAAAAAATCTAAAGAATCCACCAACTCCCCCTCCCCCAATTTACCTGATAAACAAATTCACCCAAGTTATGAGAGACAAAATTGACATGCAAAAATCAGTTGTGTTTCTAACAATGAACAATCCAAAAAGGAAATAAAGAAAACAGTCCTGTTCACAATAAAAATAAAATAAAAATATAATATTTAGGAATAAACTGAACTGACAAAGCATAATGCTTGTATACCAAAAACTACTAAAAATTACTTAAAGAAATCAAAAAAGACACAAATAAATGACAAGACACACCCTGTTCATGGGCGGGAACATTTACTATTGTTAAGCTGTCAATACTACTGCAAACCATTCATGGATTCTATGCAAATTCTATTGAACTCCCAGTGACAATGTTTTCAGAAAAAGAAAAATCCATCCTAAAATTCACTGAAACCTCAAGGGAGCAAGAATAGCCAAAACGATTTTGAAAAAAAGAAGAACAAAGCTGGAAATCTCACACTTGCGGATTTTAATCCTACAATAATAAAAATGGTGTGGTCTTGGCATAAAGACAGAGTGAGAGACAATAAAGTAGAGAGCCAAGAAAAAAACTTTCAAATGATTTGGACAAAGGTACCAAGATCATTCAAATGAAGAAAGAACAGTCATTTCAACCAAGGGTAGCAGGTAAGCCCATATCCACATGCAAATGAAGGAGGCTGGACTCTGACCTTACACCTTACATAAAAGTTAGCTTAAAAAGATCAAAGATCTAAAAAGAAGAGATGAAACTGTAAACCTCTTGGAAGAACACGCAGGAAAAAAGCTTCATGACATTACGTTTTTCAATGATTTGTTTATATAACACCAAAAGCAAGTATGTACAAAAGAAAAACAGATAAATTATTTGCAAAGTATATATCAGACAAGGAGGTTAATACCCCAATAATAAAAACAAAGAACTCCTATAACTCAACCACAAAAATTAACCCAATTAAAAAATGGGCAAAAGCTTTGAGGAGCCATCTCTCCCAACAAGACACACAAATAACTAACGAATACATGAAAAGATGCTCAACATCACTAACCACCAAGGAAATGCAAATTAACACCACAATGACACACCACTTCACACACATGAGGATGGCGAGTTATTAGACAAAACAAAAAGGTAAAATAACAAATGTTGGCCGAGAGGTAGAGAAACTGTAAGCCTTGTGCTTTGTTGGTGGGAATGTAAAATGGTGTAGTCTCTGTGTAAAACAATATGGCAGTTCCTCTAAAAATTAAAAACCAATGATCCAGTGATTCCACTTCTGGGTATAAGTAGGTGGAATGAAGGTGTGTGCCTCTCTTGAAATGTGTATGTTGAGACCCAACTCCCAGTGTGGCTCTATTTAGAGATGGGGCCTCTAAGGAAGTATTTAAGCTTAAATGAGGTCACAAGAGTGGGACCCTGATCTGACAGTTAGTGTCCTTATAAGAAGAGACAGCAGAGTGCTTGCTTGCTCTTTCTGCACACATAATGAGAAGGTGGCATGTTATGGCATCTGCAAGCCACCAAGAAAGCACTCACCAGAAATGGAATCAGCCAAAAGGTTACCCTTGGACTTATAGACTCGAAAATTGTGTGTGTGTGGGGGGGGGGGGGGGGGGGGGGGGGAATGTACCGTTTAAGCCATCCAATCTACGGAATTTCATTACGGAAGCCCAAACTAACATAGAACTAACTAACGTATCCAAAAGAACTCAAAGCAGGATCTCAAAGATTTAATCTGTACATGCATGGTTCACTATAGCATTATTCACAAGAGCCTAGAGGTGGAAACAACCCAAATTTCCATTGACAGATGAGTGGATAAAGAAAATGTGGTTACATACATATGGATACAGAAGATGTGGTGTAAGTCATGGGAGCAAAAGGCACAGCACAGGGAATACAGTCAATGATACTGTGATAGCTTTGTGAAGGGACAGACGGTAGCTACACTCATGGTAAACACAGCATAATGCATAAACTTGCAGAACCACTATGTTGTACAGCTGAAACTAGTGTCACATTGTGTGTCTGCTATGTTGAAATAAAAAAAAATTGTAGAATTAAATAAAAAAAAAAAAGATGTGGTACATACGTGTTAGGTGAACTAACGTGAACCAACGTGGGAACGTGAAACCATGCAAAGTAACGTGGAAGGGGATGGGGTTGTGTCCTGGTCACCTACCACACATTTTAGGGAATGGGAATGTGGTCCATCGTACCATGGAATCCTGTTCAGTCTTAAAGAGAAAGGAAATTCTGACATATGCTACAACACAGAAGCTAAGTGAAACATGCCAATCACAAAAGGACAAATACTTGTATAATCCCATTTATACGAGGTACCCATTGTAAGCAAATTTATAGAGACAGAAAGCAGAATGGTGACTGTCAGGGACTAAAGGAAGAAGGGAATGGGGACTTATCATTTAATAGGTACACAATTTCAGATGAAGAAGATTAAAAAAGTTCTAAAGATGGATGGTGCTGATAGTTATACAACAATGTAAACGTACCTAGTGCCACTAAATTGTACATTTAAATATGCTTAAAAGATTAAGTTATTTTATGTATATTCTACCACAATTTTAAAAAATGTGACACAAGACATAAGGGTCATCAGATTGCAAATATTTAAAGCGTTATTATGCCAAGAACTGCACACAGGATTTGTCCCGCACTGCTGTTGTAAAAGTGTTAATTAACACACCAAATTTGGAAAAGACACAGATGTATTTTAATGAATTACATATCTATTGATCCAGTATTAGGTAAACACTTTGACAAATCTTGGATACTAGGCTATATACACAAAGCTATTCATAACCGCATTGTTCTTCATGGCAAGAAAACTCAGAAGTATGAACCCATTTTAAACAATAAAACAGATATATACACCTTTATATATTCACATAATAGAATATTATATGGAAATAAAAAAAATTTAAGTAGTGTTATAACCACAAAAAATATGGATGAATCTCACAAATACAGTCTACAAAATGTGAATCAGTTAAAACAGGCTACCATTAGAGAGATTCCCAGGCTGGATTTTTAAAAATCCTATTGTACGTTACTAAAGCAAAAATATAAATATTACCCAAATTAATTTATATCAGCTGTAACTCAAAACCTCAACCACAATTTTATTTTATTTAACTTGACAATTTAAAACTGGTAGCATTTAAAAAGAATAAATCAAGTGGTTTGTCCTCTCTAGACATCAAGACGTTTAATAGGAATTACTGCAGATCGGTACAACACAAGAGAGAACCCTTTAAAAGACATGTATAAGGCATGTACCCTTATTTTTAGATCTGACGGTAAAGGAAAAACTTTGACATTAATGAAATAAATTATTAGAAAAAGAATTTTATCATGACTGTGAGAAAGATATCGAGAAAATAAGCAATGAGACTTAGACTATGTTAGACAAAAAACATGCACCAAAAACAGTGTCCACAATGTTAAAAAAAAAAAAGACAGGTGGTTAGAATTCCAATTCTAGACTGTACTAAATTCACACATCTGCAGTAAGAGTTGATAAAGTCTGGAAAAAGCAGCACACTATTGGACAGCCCTGAAGAGGTGGCAAAGGCGGGCAGATACCGAAGGCACGCTAACTCCTGAAAGAAGAGAACTGTACTGCATAAAACTGTTCTAGATTTCTGCAGCGGGCAGTTGTCAGTCCATGCAGCCCACAAGTAGATAAAACTGAAGCAGCAGTCCAGTCTTACCGGTTTCAAAAAGTATAAGGATAGGCTTTTAGGCCACTAGAAGACATGGAAAGTAACAGGAGAAATTCAGTGAACAGCGTCAAGGGCTCTAAAATCTGCATGTAAACTCCACCCAGATAACTGGCCAATGTATGACCTTCACATGTACCCATGATATTGCACGCTCAGCAAAAGCAAGAGTCGGAAGGCTGAACAAACCGAGAAGATGATGCCTATGGTGGGGGAGAGAGTTTAGATTTTGAATCTGGCATAGAAGACTCTATACAGCACTATCCATCAAGTTTAGTGTATCATAAACATTATTAGATTTTCAAAGACCTGGAAAACTGTGACTCATCAAGAGGAAAAAGATCAGTAGAAACAGATCCGAAAAAGCACAGATGTGGTAATCAGACATGAAGACTTCAAAGCAGCTAGCACAGATGTATTCACGGACATAAAGGAATACACTGTCATAATAAGTGAGCAGACTGGAAAACTGCATCAGAGAAATGGAAGCTCTAAAGCATATAAAAGAAAATTCTAGATCCCCAAACTGAAATACTAACAACAAAACAAAACAAAACAAACCTGGATATGTTTAACAGCAAAATAACAACAAAAGTAGAATATGTCAGTAAATATGAAGACATACCAACAGGAATTGCCCATTCTATAGAATAAAGAGACACAAAAGTTTCAAAAAATGAATGCAGTGACATCAGCAAAAATACTGGCAGCTCCAAAAGGTTGTCCCAACCAAAAAGACCTGAAAAAAATCAAACAAAAACTCTCAGAGTTAACGCTGAAAGAACTCTGGAAAACCATCAACATACTGGAAACAGTTAGTAATATGGCAGAAATAAATCTTTTCCTGTCAGTAATTACTTTCAATGTAAATGGATTATATTCCACTATCAGAAGACTGAGATTGACAGAATGAATAAATAAAACATGATATAACTTTATGCAATCTGGAGAAGACTCACTTTAGATCAAAAGAAAAAAACAGGTTGAAAGTAAAAGGATGGAAAAAGATATTCCATGAAAATAGTAATGAGAAGAGAGCTGCATGGCTATACTAGTATCACACTAAATAGAAGACTCAAAACCTGTTATAAGAGAAAAAGAAGGAAACTATATACTTATAAAAGGGTCAATTCTCCAAGATATAACAATTATAAAAATATATACGACAAACGATAGGCACACAAAATATATAAAGCAAACTGAAAGAATTAAGGGAGAAGTTGACAGCTCTACGGTTTAATAATTAGAGATTTCATTATCTCACTTCAAATAATGGATAGAGTTTTTAGACAGAAGATCAGCAGAGGGCTTATAGCACAATAAGCCAATTAAACCTAATGGATATACAAAAACACTCCACTCACAGTGATAGAATACCCATTTTTCTCAAGTGCACATGGAATATTTTCTAGCATAGAGAATATTTTAGGCCATAACACAGACCTTAAAAGACTGGCGTACAAATCATATTATTACAATCGCAACAGAATGAGGCCAGAAATCTGTAACATGAAGAAAAGTGGAAAGTTCGCACACACATATGTGGAAATTAACACCCTATTAATAGACCGATGGGATAAAGGATACATCGAAAGGGACACTGGAAATGCAAGGTTGTTTCAACATTAGGAGATCAATCGATGCAAATTGCTATACTCGCATAAGAAAGGAAAAAAACCATGATTATTTCAAAGGCTGCAGATAAAATATAGGACAAAATTCACTAACGACTCATGATCAAGACTTCAGCAAATTAAGAATGGTGGGGGACTGCTTCAAACTGACAACAAGCATCTAAGAAAATCCAACTGCTAATATCATACTTAAAAGTAAAAAGTTATTTATCTCTAATATTGGAAAAAACCCGTTTTTATTTCTATTCCACACCATATTGGAGAATCTAGTGACTGTAATAAAGCTAGTAAAAAAAAAAAAAAGGTATAATCATAAGAAGTAAAACTGATGTTACTTGCAGAGGATAGGTTTACTCATGTAAAACTACACAGAGCATACATAATTACGAGATCCAATTAGTGAATTAAATAGGGTCACATGACCCAGGTAAGAATTTACAAATCCACTGCACCTGTGGGCACCACTGAGTAAGCATCCTCAGAGTCTCCCCTCCGACCGCCATCACGTCTAAGTCAAAGTCTAAGATATCAAAGGGCCGTGAAGCTCTTCATCAGAGGTTTCATACTTGAACCAGCCGAGGGGAGGCTGAGGGTTCACTGCGAGGCTGGGGCACATTCATGAACGGAGCAGTAACGAGAGATCCAAACACCCAAGTGTTCCACAGCTTTCATCTGTCGTGTCGGCCACTGCGGAGGAGGTGGGTGCAGCCATGAAGGCAAGGCCACACAAGGTGGATGGGAGAGGCTGTCTCAAGAGGAGATTCTCAAAGATCCGGGCCCCACTTCACTGTGAAAAAGAGTTTGTTGGTGCCATTAAAGAAGACACTGAAGAATGTCATCTAAGAGAGTATGTGGAACAGTAAGGGGAAACTGAAGTGACTGAAATCCTGACTGCCTGAGGCAGTGGCAAGAAGAGAGGCTTTGCTATTGTTAACATTAGATGACTCTGACTTCAGGAATAGCATGCTGTGGAGTGCCTGGCGGGCTTAGTTGGCTCAGGTTGTGATCTCACGGTTCAGGAGACAAGCTTATCATTCGATGTGAATGCCCACAACTGTGAAGTAAAGGAAAGTCCTATCTAAGTAAAAGATGCCAGATCGATGTGGCTCTGGAAACTTTGGTGGTGGTCACGGAGGAAACTGCAGTAAGCGTGGTGGCCGTCCAGGTGGTGGTGGATATGGAAGCAGTGGGGGTGGCGTGAATGGACACTGTGATGATGGAAGCAATTCTGGAGATGAGGGAAACTACAGTGGAGTCAACTACAACAATCAATCTTCTAATTGTGGACCCAAGAAATGAGGGAATTTTGGAGGCAGAGGCCCTGGCCCCTATGGTGGTCGAGGCCAGTACCATGCCAAACCACGAAGCCAAGGTGGCTGTGGTGGTTCCAGCAGGAACTGTAGCTATGACAGTGGCAGAAGATTTTAATTCATGTCAGAAAATAAAGCTGAGCAGGAGAGGAGAGACAGAAGTGACAGGGAAGTCACAGGTTACAAGATATGTGTGAACTCAGTCACACACAGTGGTGGCGGGGCCCAGCTGCTACAAAGAAGACCTGTTTTAGACAATACTCACATGCATGGACAAAAGTCTTGAGGGCTGTATTTGCAACTAATTGTACAACAGGTTATTTTAGTTTCTTAAAAAAATTTTTTTTTCATGTTTATTTTTGAGAGAGAGAAAAAGAGCATGAACAGGAAGGAGACACAGAATCCGAAGCAGGCTCCAGGCTCTGAGCTGTCAGCACAGAGCCTGATGCGGGGCTCGAACCCAGGAACCGTGAGATCATGACCTGAACTGAATGAAGTTGGATGCTTAACCAACTGAGCCACCGAGGCACCCCTTTAGTTTCTGTTCTAGGGAGGGTGTAAAGCATTCCAACAGAGGGTTTCAGTGTAGATTTTTTTTTTGCACCTACGTTGTCGATTGTTAAATGTAATAGTCTGATCATGATGCTGAACGAGTGTGTCTTTTTAAAATTTGTGCTGTATAAACTTAGTCTACTCTGAAGCCATTTTGGTATACTATCCCAACAATGTGAAGTTAGAATTCCTTCAAGGTCATTCCAGGTTCCATTCAAAATTTATTTACCACCTGCTCAGGCACAGAAGCCATGGTCTCCAGAAACTCTGGTACAGGTGAGCTGACATTCACTGTTGTGACCTGCAGTTCACTATTAAAAGGATCACCCAAGCGCAGTCACAGAATTTACTTGGTTGTTTTTGGCATATCCTATGTCATATATCTGAATTGAATGATGGTATCAGATAAAATTATAAATGGGAATGAAGCCTGTGCATCATATATCATGTGTAATCAGTAAATGCCTTAATATCCTCTTAAAAAAATCAACTGCACTCTTATAAGCTAACTGGAAAATAAGTCATTAAAAGAATTCCATTTACAGTAGAGCAAGAAAACCCTTTAACATCCTTAAGAATAAATCTGAGAAAGAACTGAAAACTACAAAACATCCTTGAGACAAATTTAAAATAATTTACACAGATGGAGAATAACCGTGTTCACTGTCAGGAAGACTGAGTATGTTTGAGATGATTAATTATTATCAGTTTTGTCTCCAGAATAAATACAATCTATTCAGACTACAGCAGGCTTGTTTGCAGAAACTGGCATGCTAATTCTAAAATGTACACAGTAATGCACAAAACAGAATAACCAAAGAAATGTTTAAAATGTAATATAATAGTTACTATGAAAGTAGAGCCACCGACACTTTGGTATTGGTGAAATAATAGATGTGTGGATAAGCGGAGCAAAACCGAGCCTATACGAGCATCGTCAGTTGAATTTTGATAGAGGCGCCAAGGACATTTTAATGGAGGAAGAAAAGTCTTCAGTAAATGGTGCTGGATCACCAGGATAGGATGAATGATCATCAACCCTTACCTCACACTAAACACAAAAATGAACTCAAAATGGACCATGGACCTAGATGTACAACCCAAAGTACGGAACAAAAAGCACAGGAGAAAATCTTCGTGGTCTTTGAATATGAAAAGGTTTATTAAGACACATGAGCCATACGATAAAAATGAGTTAGTTGGACTTCAACATTTTTCTTTGAAAACGGAAATGCAGGCCAGTCTGGGACGACACATTCGTGGCACATACAGGTTCCCGTCTATCTGAAAGCAGGGCATTCCTATGAAACATTCTGGAATGCCGTAAATGGTGTCAAGCAAAGAAGCAACTACCACTTCTTAGAAGTGGAAATCCCCTCAAGTTTCTTCAGTTAGTGAAAACGGTTTCTAAGGTAGGTCGTTACTAAAAACCAAGTGGCATAAAGTGAAGTTTCAGATAGCGGAGAAACCTGTATATTGGAACATGACTTTTGTCTATACTGTATTAAGAACTCTTACAACTCAGTAAGACAAGAACCAGCTTAAAAAAATGGGAAAGGTAATATTTGAGCAGACACTATACAAACAAAATACCAATATCCAATGGGAACTTGAAAGTATCTTTTTAAAAGGAATCTGAAAATTAAAACCACAATGAGATACCACTACACACACACACACACACACACACACACACATGCACACGCACACACCCATACTGGAATTGCTAAAATTAAAAAGAGTAACCATACTCTGCTTTGGAAGGATTTAGAATAACTGGAAGTCCCCAACTTTCCTGGTAGAACATGAAATTGTAGAGCCACTGAAGAAAATAATTTGGCTTTTTTTTTTTTATAAAGTTAAACATACACTTACCATGACCCAGCAATCGCAGTCATACGTATTTTCCCAGGAGAACTGAAAACATATGTCCACACAAAGACTTGTACAGGAATTTTCATAGCAGCTTTATTTGTAATGGCCTAAAACTGGAAACAACCCAAATGTCCATCATCAGGTGAATGGATAAACAAAATGTGGTATATCCATACAAGGGAATACTACTCAGCAATAAAGAACAAACCATTAAGACATGCAATACTACTGATGAATCTCAAAATCGTTATGCTGAGTGAAAAGTATTCTGACAAACATTATATACTGCATGATTCCATTTATAGAAAGCTATAAAAATGCATGCTAATTAATACACAGTGACACAAGGCAGATCAGTGTTTGTTTCGGAATGAATGTTGAAGCAGTCTCAATTACAAAAAGGCAGAAACAGAATTCAGGGTTATGGCGAAAACCTTTTTCTGGACTGTAGTGATAGTTTCATGGATGCATGCATGTCCAAGTTATTAAACTGTATGATTTCAAAATGAGAAGTTAATTCTAAGTCAATGTTGAGCCCAAACAAAACAAGTCACAAAGGTTAAGGTAAGACAATGTGTATTTCGTGATTACCATGCAAACCAATAGTATCTATGGTTACTGATTACCTCAATAAATAAAGTGAAAAGTAAAACATCCTGAAGTGGTATAAAAAATACCAGATTCTGAGAACAGATATATCAAAGCAGAAAGGAAAGACGATGGACTATGGAGGCCTCATTTATAGGAGGATTCAGCTGTTTCATATTTAAATTGCTTCAAATCTTAGAATATGAAATAAGTGACAATATAAAACCTGTTTGAATAGATTTACTTGTTTACTTGTTGCAATGATACATGTGCGTACTTGTTTGCAGTATCATTTTATAGGCTTCTAGATGTTTGAAATACACCATTATACCATTATAAGAAAAAGATCTGTTTCCAAACAGCCATAATAATTCTCTGCCCCCCCAAAGCAAAACCAAACAAATAAAAATAAACCTCCGGGTACAGATAGCTTCAATGAAGAATTAAACATTTGAAGAGAAAATGACATAAATTTTACAAACTATTTAGACAAAGCAAGAAGAGAAAATGATTGCAACTCATTTTTAAAACCCGCAGTGCCCTACTACTAAACTTTTACAAGTATTTACAAAACTACAGACCAAAGTCCCTCATGAATATAGATACAAATATCCGTAATAGTAAGCATATAAAACCCAGAGATAACCAGAAATGGTAAATGATGATCACACATAGTTTACATTAGGTGAGCTTATGCAAGGTCAGTTCAACATCTATGTATCCATCGATTCATCATAAAATATGATAACAGATAAAAACCATATGATTATCTCAACAGTGTGTATAAAAATCGTAACAAAACTCAATCTCATTCATAATCAAAATTGAAATAAACAGGGAATGGAAGAGAATTTCCTTCATCCAGCCATGGAACCTCTAAAAAACCTCTAACTAGTATCCCACTGAACTGGGAAAGCCTGTGGACTGTGACAAGGGAACAGGAAAAAGATGCCAATTCTCACCACTTCTGTTGCGTGCTTTTCCAAACATGCCAGCCGGACTAACGGGGCAATACAAACAGAGGGGGTGGGAACTGTAAATAAAAAGTGAAAGTGTCTTTATTCCCATGTGACACGATCAGGTATGAAAAAAATCCTCAAAAATAAAAAAGAAACTCTTAGCACAGTAGCAGTGTTTGGCAAGGCCACACTATATGAAGTCAATACTTCTACAAGAAAATAGGAAAAACTCTTCATGAAATTGGGGTAAGCAGAAACTTCTTGAACACAATTATCTTTGGGCCATTAAGAAAAATACTGAGAAACTTAGTTTTGTCAAAATTAAAACTTCTGGTATTTGAAAGACACTGGTAAGAAAGTCCAAAGAGAAAACACATGGATGTATTTCCAGAATATATGAATAAACCTTCATACACCAATGTTCACTAGAAAAATAACTTGACAAAAGGGTAGAGGAAAATATTTGAACAACAACTCACAAAAGAATACGTCTGCGTGCTCAAACGGAACACGAGAAGGTACTTGGTATCAGCTGTATGGTAACCGTATATTGTACTACAAATGGCAGAGTACTATACTCTGGTTGAGATGGTTAAAATTTTAAAAATGGACAATATCAAGACAGCAAGAATGTGAAACAAGCAGAAATCTCATACATTGCTGGCGGGTGTGAAAATCATCCAACCAATTCTCTTTAAACTTTGGGAGTTGCTTAACGGGTTAAACGTACCTTACCATATCCCCCTACACCTTAACTCTTACATGTTCACCCAAGAGAGATGAAAATGTAGCTCCACACAAAAACTCACATAGAGATGTGCTTACAAGTTTTATTCACAATAGCCAAAACTAGAAACAACCCAAATGCCTATGAAAAGTTGAATGGATAAATAGTTATCTTTAACAAGTAGGTGTGAGTGGTTATGAAGTGGCAATAAGGGAACAATTTGGGACAAGAGAACTTTCTGTATCCTCCGAGTGGCACTGGTTAAATGGATGAAAACACTTACCAGAACTCACTGAACTGTATAATTAGTATGTCTGCATTTAAAATTAAAACGTGTGCATTAATGACACTTTCATAAAGTTGATTAAAGAAATATTTTCCCACAAATAAAGCTCCTAGCCCAAATGGTTTCCTTGGTGAATTCGATAAAATACTTAAGGGAAAAAAATATTATTATTACATATATACACATGAACATATGTATCATACACATATACATAATACCCATACATGTGATTTTTTAAAATACAGCAGAAGAAAGAACATCGCCAACTTGTTTTTTCATGGCTGGAATATTCATGATCCTAAAACTGAGAAAGAAATTATAATAAAATGCATAATATAAATAACACCATTCCTTAAAATATGAGCATGTTAAATCCGACAATATATAATGATGATGTGGAGTCTGTCCAAAGAATGTAAGGCTCAATAAATATTTTTAAAGATTAAGTATAATTTTGTTTTAGTTTAATAAATGCAGAAAAGCAGTAGACGAAATCCAACTCTCATCCGTAATAAAATAGCTCATAAACTAAGAATAAATAGGAATTTCTTGGTCCGATAAAGGACGTATAAAAACAAACACAGCTAGCATTATACTTCAAGGTGAAATATGGCATGTTTTCCCCTTAAGATTAGAAAAAAGATAAGCATATTTTTTCTCATAATTTATATTAAATATTTACTTAAGGCCCCTGCAACAGGAAAGAAGAAATAGGGGGCACAAAGATTGAAAGGAATAAGTGATACTTTATTTGCTAACCCATATGATTATTTACATAACAAACCTGAGGGGTCTACAAATATAACTATGTTTCTTAGGTCATAGGAAATAAATCGCACATACAAATTAGTATTTGTTTTTTAACAGTCAGCAATTGAAAATTCAATAAAAAACATCCAATTTAAAATAGAGTCAAAAATGTGTAAGACATTCTCACTGAAAATGACAGAATACTCATGAGAGTACTTCCAGAAGCCAAAGAAAGATACCTCCATGCTGTTTTCCATAATAGCTACAGCAGTTTGCATTCCCACCAACAGGGTACAAGGGTTCTCTTTCCTCCATATGCTCGCCGACACTTGTTACCTAAGGTCTCTTTGTCTTATTGATAATAACGTGATGAGATCTCATTGTGGTTTTGATTTTCACTTCCCTGGTGATTAGTGATTTTGAGTACCTTTTCATACACCTGTTGGCCATTTGTATGTCTTCTTCTGAGAAATATGTATTCAGGTCATTTGCCTGTGTTTTAATTGGATTATTTGTTTTTATGCTATTGAGTTGTAGGAGTTCCTTATATATTTTGGAGATTAACCCCTTATCAGACCCATGGTTTACAAATAGTCAAAATATGGAAATAACCTAAATGCCCATCGACAAATAAAAGAGTAAAGAACATACGATTTATATATACAATGGAATATTATTCAGTCTTAAAAAAGAAGGAAATTTTGCCATTTGTGTCAACATGGACGAACCTGGGAGACATTACACTAAGTGAAATAAACCAAACACAGGAAGACAAATACTGCTTGGTCTCTCTCACATGCAGAATCTAAAACAGTCAAACTCAAAGGGGCAGAGAGTAGGACAGTGGGTTGCCAAGGGCTGGTAGGAAGGAGAAATAAGGAGATATTATAGTTTCAGTTATGTAGGATGAATTAAGTTCTAGAGCTCAAAACATAGCGATGTAACTATAATTAATAATATTGTACGGCATACTTGAAATTCACGAATGGGGTAGATATTAAGTGATCTCACCATGCACACATACACAAATGGTACCTATATGAGGTATGGGAGGTGATGGATTATGTTAATTAGCTTGATTGTGGTGATTATTTCACAATGTATGCATATATCAAAACGTCAAGTTGTACATCTTATGTAGAATGTTGTCAATTATCCCACAATAATGGTGAAAAAAATGAAATAGCTCATGAATACAAAGCCACATTCTGTCTAAATCATAATTCTATCAGGCTTACTGCAAATGGAATTGACCAGCTGACTCTAAAATGTATATGGAAATACAAAGGACTTTTCCAGAGATGACAAACACAATGTATCCCATCCTACACATTCTTCAATTGTGACTTTGTTGAGCAGTAGTCTGTGTTACCTCCTTATGAAATTGCACAGACCTTTGTGAGTATGGCAAAAGTGAAGCGAGGTGACTTCTGAGGCTAGTCATAAAACACATAGCTTTCCACTGTTTCCTTAGGACATGAGCTTTTAGGTTCTATTGCCATACTATAATGTAACAGTACCCAGTGCTCATACAGGGTGGTTTTAGTGCATATTACTATATTTAGTTAGTATGGAAACCCTCAAGAATGATAGGCATATGGCCACAGTCAACAGAAAATTCTCACAATAGTAGGGAATAATCAGCCTAGACTAAACTCTGGTTCAGCCTAATAAACCTTAAAAGCAAGATCAGAAGTGGTCAAACTGTCTCCCAACAACTTATCAGTGTGTCCCAGAACAAAACTCACTAATATAAAAACACAGAAATACAAAAATAGTCAACAACAAACAACAAAACACGCATAATGTATATAGCATTCAGTAAAAAGTTAACTGGTACCTGAGGCAAAAAAGTAGGATTCATAATAAAAAGACAAATAAATGAATTGCAAGCTACTGTGAACAAACATGTAAGAACTAGTAGAAGAGACCATTAAAACAATTAATATAACAATATTCCCTAAGTTCAAAACTTAAGACATGGAAGATATAAAAAGTGTTTAAGTTATCTGGAAGTCAAAACCTAAGAATGCGTGAGATGAAAAACTACACAGGGTACGCTTCATGGTCGATTTGATGTTGCAAAAGAAAAGATTAGTGAAGTGTTAAGACGAAACAATAGAAACTCCAAAATAAACACAGAGAAGACTTTTTCTGTGAAGAGATCAACAAAAAGCTGTGAGAAACTGTCAGGCTCCCGTGCTTTTAAGTGGAATCTCTAAAGGAGAAGGGGGTTAAAGTTATTTAAATAAATAAAGCTGAACAATTTTCCGAATTCAAAGAGCACAGAGTGTCCACAGATCCAATAAACTCAAAGACAAACTCCAAGGGCAAGAATCACAAAGAAAAAACTACATGGAGGTGACTCCCATGTATGTTCCTCACAAGCAGTGATAAAGAGAGACTCTTAGAAGGATCCTCGGAAAGAAAGACACCTACTGTACCGAGGAACAAAGAGGTGACAGAGGGCTGCACATTGGAAGCAATTCAAGTTAGAAGACAAGGGGCGGGCCACACTGGAAAAATGTATAAAGAACAGAAAAACTATCAACCTAGATTTCTATATCTAGTACACAAAGTAGCTCAGAAATGAAGAAAAAGAAAGACTCTTTTCAGAAATTAGAAAGATGAAGTATTTTCAATAGCAGAATCACACCAAAAGAAAAGAAATAAAATCCTCCAGGCCATTGAAAACAACTGCGGATGGATGTGGGTCTCCATGAGAAATCAACACTGCTGGATATGGTAATTACATGGGTAAATACATGAGATTTGCTTATTATTTATGTCCTGCTAAAAGACATCAGCTAATAAAAATAGTAACAATGTAGTGTGAGATTTGTGATACATACAAAACTAAAATGGATGTCAAGACTAGCACAAAGGTCAAGGGAGGAGAAATGGAAACATACCACGTATGATGCTTAGCACTTATGTGAAAAGGGTAGAATATTACTTACAGGCAGACGGCAATAAATTAATGATATACATCATAAGCCTAAAGCAACCAGGAAAATAAAAGTACACAGACTTGTACTTAATAAACAGCAAGATTAATGGAATCTTAAGTTATATTCAATTGATTTAATCGACTGAAAAAAAACAGATAAAAAAGGAACAAAAAGTAAGAGGGAAATAGAAAACAGTGAGATGATACTCTTAAACATAACAATATGAATTGTCACATTACGATGGGTTTAAAGATTCCAATTAAAAGGTAGAGATTGTCAGATTAGATTTTTTTAAAAGCAGAATCAAATTATACATTGCTGAAATAAATACATCTTAAATAACAAAAACACATTTAAAGTAAGGAAATAGTAAACGGTACAGCATAGCATGTGTACTGATCAGTTTTATGTGTCAGCCTGGCTATAAGCACTACTGGCTAGTTACTCAAACGCTAATCTAGGCATTGCTGTGAAGGTACTGTGTGGATGTGGCTAACATTTACAGTCAATTGACTCTATTAAAGGAGATAATATTCTGGAGGGGGAGGGGGAACTGATCTACTCCATTAAAAGGCCTAAGAGCAGAACTGAGACTCCCTTGAGTTGGAAGAAATTCTGCTTGTGAACTTGAGCTGCCGGCTGGGGGCCATGCACATTTTGCATAACTTCCTTGAGGGCCGGCCCTATGGACTTTAAATTAATTAACTAGCTATCAAAATCACATAAGCCAATTTCTTGCAATAAATCTCTAAATATCCTTGTATCTTATTGATTCTATTTCTCTGGTGGAACCCTGACTGATAAACCCTATTAACATTAATAAAGAGAAATCTCACTTATTCGGCAATATTAACATTAGGCAAAGTACAAGTCAGAGGAGAGACCATTACAAGGAATAAAGGACTCTTCATAATGATAAGGGTGTTATCATAAATAGAAGGATATGATAACGTTAACCATTTATGCTCCAAAGAGCAGAACTTCAAAAGAAATGAAAAAAAAAAAAAAAAAAACCACTAATGGAACTATAGACAACTCAATCACTTTAGTAAGAAAGGTAAATAAATACCCCTCTCTAAACAATAGAATAAAATAGACAGAAATAAAATAGAAAATCAGGGGCAATATAGGAGATTCAAATAATATCAACAAACTGACTGATTTGATACTTACAGAAGAACATTCTACCAAATGAGGGAAAAATACACAGTCTCTTGAAGTACGAATGGAACATTTACCAAGATATACCATTTGCTGGGTCATAAAACATTTCAATAAAGTGTTCAAGTCATGTAAAGTATGTTCTTTGACAACAACTGAATTAAACTAGGTTTCAATAAAAGAAACACATCTAGAAATCCCCTTAACATGTAGAAATTAAATGTCACACTTCTAAATAACTGATAGCTTAAAGTAGAATCAAGAGAAACGAGCATTTTGAAGTGAATGAAAATGAAAATACAACATGTGAAAATCTGTTCAGCGCTACTAAAGCAATACTAGGGTACTGAAGGATACAAATTAGCCAAATGTTGCCAAGAAAAAAAATGACCTGAACAGCCATATGTATTTCAAAAACTGAACTTTTAGCAAAAAACGAAAGACAAAAAAAAAAAAAAAAAATCCCAACAAAGAAAAATCAAAGGTGTACTCTGGCTTTGCCTTGCTGTTTATAGTAAAATGCAGGAGGAAGCAGAGAAACTGAGGACTGCACTGTTCGGCAAAAAGAACCAGCATGTGATCATTTGAAAGGTTCTTGGCCTACCCACATTGCAAAACACGCTGAAATCGGGATATTCGCTAGCAGAAAAGCAAGCTGTGGGGACAATGATGGTATGGCCAGATAAACTTTTGTTACTGAAATTAGGTATGTGACTCATAGATCCACTCAACCACCCCAAAACCTGGAATTGATATTCACAGTTATTCAGAAAAGATCTGTGCCTCCACAAGATTTTTGATTAATGGTGTGAGCATCCAGGACACAAACAGAACACCCGCAAGGTTTCTGAGAATGTTTTACAGCAGAAACACTGCTCACGTGGACTAAAGGGGACAGACAGGATAAAATTAAAGAGGGCTGTTAGAGTTCCAAAATTTTACAAGCAGGCAATGGGCCGGTATTATTATCTGCAAACATGTGTTCCCCTCTGAGGAAAAAGGGAGGAATGACTGGCAGGAGAGCATCCCAGGCCCAGAGGCTGACCAAGTGAGAGCCACGGGCCTGGAACCTGCAGCCATGGACTCCGTGGACCCAGAAATCCGTGCCTCTGTGTGTCCCCCGGGAAAAGGCCTGAGATACAAAGGACTATGGTGAAGCCCTGAAATTTAAAGGAATTTTCCCTCCTGAGTTTCAAACTTGCTGACTCCTTTCTTTCTGGCAATTTCTTATGCCTATCCCAGTTTATTTTGGAAGCAGGTAATTTTTTTCCTAAGTTCAAATGTCCACAGACAGAGAGGAAGTTTGCCCCAAGATGGATCACCAGTGGAGTGACAACCATACACAATGTGGAGGACTTAAATAATGGGGATTTGGAATTTCTGAACCGATATTTGAGTGAGATTTTAGACTCAGAGGTGAAGTTGTAATGGGATGAAATTTTAGAGGATGCTGGGATGGGGGAATGGATTTTTGAAAGCGGTACAGTCAAGAATATTTGAGGGCTAAGGGCAGATTGCAGTGTGTTGAATTATGTCCCTCAAAAAGACAGATCTAAGTGTTAACTCCTAATACCTTTGAAACTGATCAAAGCACTATACTTAAGTGAATAATATAGCATACTATGGTATACTTAAATCCAAACCATAGATTAAATATAAAAGGATTAAAAATCCAATTAAAAGACATTGTCAAAATGGATGAAAACTTGAAGGTTCATCTATAAGACTGACACACATTAATTACTTTCAAAAAATGAAAAGGTTAGAAAACATCACACAAAAATCTGGAGTGGTTTTACTAATATCAAAAAATTAATTTTAAAAACAATCATATTTGAGAATTTTGACCATTTTTTTCCTGGTAAGTGACAAAACTGAATAGAACAAAGAGCCACAGAAGTAGATCAAAAATCCCATTTGAATATAGGCTATATTAACAAACATGCATTATCAAGTACATGAACAAAACTGAGACTTACAGACCAATACACTCAACAACTACAGGATTCACATGGTTTCCAATAAAATAACTATAAATATATGGATTAAATTAACACAGTATTTTCATTCACCACAGTAGATTAAATCAGAACTCAATATCAAATTACATTTTGAAAATCTCCAAATATTCAAGATGCATATATTTTTTTTGAGGAGGAAAAAAGAAAAAAACAAAAGGGAAAAGTGTCCTTTGGCAGTTGGGTAGTGACATGGAAAAGGAACAAACGGGTAAAAATTAAGATTTTTAACAAATAAAACAAAGAACTACAGCAACAGCTGTCCCGCCAGGGTGACCCTGTTTTCTGAACGCCTCCCCCTGCCACCCCATGACCCACCTCACTCTGCCTGCCCCTGTGCAGAGAACCCCAGAACCCCTCGCCCACACCCTACCAGGGCACCCCCTGCACAGAATGTCCTAGGACAGCCACTTCAGTTTCAGCTGTCCTCCCAGGGTTCCCTTTGTACAGACAGCCCTGGGACCACTGGCTTCCATACACTTCAGCCGTCTTGACAGGGCACTTACTCTCTGCTTGGTGAGCACTGGGACCACCTGCTCCACACCAACTTCAACTCCAGAGCACCCATCCCTCCAGAGCACCCCCAGCCATGCCGGCCACAGCTACAGCCAGCCAACCAAAGTCACCAGGAACACACAGTCTACCGAGAGAAGGACCATATGCAAGACCATTCCTTCAAGTTTACAAGAAGCTGTCCATTCCACCTAACTCCCAGAAACACAAAAAGTCAATCAAAACGAGGAGATGGGAATATACTCAAAAAAGAAAGGAAAATACAAAACCTCAGAAAAAGAACCAAATGAAACAGAGACAAGCAGTATGCCTGATAAAAAATTTAAAATAATGATTGTACAGATGCTCACTGGGTTGGAGAGAAGGGCATAAGAACTCAGTGAAAACTTCAAGAAAGGGAGAGAATGTATAATAAAGAACCTATCAGAATTGCAGAATACAAGAACTGAAATGGAGGACATAGAGAGAGAGAGAAAGAGAGAGAGAAATCTTAAAAAAAAAAAAAACTGAAATGAAAAATAGGAATGAAGCAGTGAATCAGAAGATAGAAAAATTGAAATTATCAAGTCTAAGTTACAGAAAGAAAAATGAAGACTTGTGGGACATCTGCAGGTGGAAATTATGGGAATCCCAGAAGGAGAAGGGAAAGGCAATGAAATAAAGGTCAAAAACTTGAATGCATGAATTTATAAATAGAAGGACTTAACAAATCCAAGTAGGATAAACTCAGAGACGCACAGCAACACACATTAAAACCAAACTGTTGAAAGGCAACAGTACAGAAAAATACTGAAAGAAGCAAGACATAAACAACTCATCACGTACGTGAGATCCTACGCAAGACTATCACCCAATTTCTCAGCAGAAATCTTGTAGGCCAGGAAGAAGTAGCACTGTATACCTAAAGTACTAAAAGAAAAAAAGGGTCACCTGAAAATTCTACATCTGGCAATAATGCCTGCTCTTCAAAAACAAGGGGGAAATTAAGCTATTCTCAGATCAAGAAAAGCTGAGGGAGTTCATTACCAAACCACCTGCCCTACAAGAAATGCTAAAGGAAGTCATTCAGGTAGAAATAAAGAATGCTAGACAGTAACTCAAAGCCAGGAGGCAATATAAAGATCTCTGGTAAAAGTAAATACATGAGGAGTATAAATGTGGGTATTATTATTTCAATTTGTAACCACTTTTTTATTTTCAAAATGATTTACAAGAAAAATGCAGAAAAATAATTACACATCTCTGTTTTGGGGCACACAATATTAAAGATACAATTTGTGACACAAACAAAGGGGGTGTAGAGCTTTTATATTTGAATGAACTTAAGTTGGTATCAGCTAAAATTAAAGTCAGGTTGTTTTATGTCATCCCCATTGTATAGCCCTGCTATAGATACAAAGGAAATGAGAAGGGAATCAAAAAAGTGTCGCTATTAAAAAAATCAACTCAACAGAAAAGGACATCAATGGAAGAAATTAGGAAAAAGAAAGTTTTAAGAAATACAGAAAACAAATATCAAAAAAACTGACATCCCTCCTTTTAAGCAGTAACTTTAAATGTAAGTGGATTAACTTCTTTAATCAAGAGACAGATACTGGCAGAGCAGATGATAAAAAATGATGCAATTACGTTATCCACAAGAGACCCAAATAGGCCTGAGATGCAAATAGGCTGTAAGTAAAAAAACAGGAAAAAAGTTATAACATGCAAATAATAACCAAAGAAAGCTGGAGTGGCTATCCTAATATAGACAAAATAGATTTTCAGAGAAAAACTTAACAACAACAACACAAAAAGATGGGAAGTACATACTGATGAAGGACAATTTAGTTCATCATGAAGATACAACAATTATAAACATACATGTGCCGCACCTAACAACAGAGTCCCAAAACATATAAAGCAAACTGACGGAACTGAAGGGAAAAAGAGTTATACAAAATAGTGACTTGAATACTCCACTTTTAATAATAACAAGCAGACAAAAGATCATTACAGGCCTTGAACAAAACTATAAACCAAAAGGACTTAAGAGACATACACAGAAGCCTCCACCAGAATAACTAAATACATATTTTTATCAAGTGCACATGGGACATTCTCCAGTACAGACCATGTGTTGGATCACAAAAAAAATAAGTCTTAATCAATTTTAAAAGATTAAAATCAATGAAGTATCCTTTCTGATCCCAAAAGAATGAAGCTAGAAATCAGTATATTAAGAATACTGGAAAATTCGCAAATGCTTGGAAATCAAACAATATAAACAATCAATGAATCAGTTAATAAACACAAAGGAAATAAATATCATGAGACAAATAAAAACGAGAACACTATATACCAAACCTTAAGGGATGCAGCAAAATAAGTGCTAAGAGTGTTATTTATAACTAAATATATACATCAAAAAAGAAGAAAGATCTGAAATTAATAAACTGACTTAAGGAACTAGGAAAAGTGAAACAAACTGAGCACAAAGCCAGCAGAATGAAGGAAATAATAAAGATTAAAGGTGAAGTTAATATATATATTTTATATACTACATATAATACATATAATAGAAAAAATCGACAAAGCCCAAACAAAAAAAATTGACCACTTCAGCTAGTTTGAGTAAGATTAAACGAGAGAAGACTCAAAATACTAAAATCACAGTATCAGTGAACATAGGAACATTACTGATTTTACACAAACAAAAACGTAGGAATAGTATTACTGATTTTGAGAATATAAAACTATACTATTAATAATCATGTACCAACAAACTGAATAACCTAGATGAAATGGAAAAAATTCTAAAAACACATAATATACTAAAATGACCCATAAAGAAGTAAAAAATCCAAATGGACCTGTAACTGGTAAAATAATGAATCAGTTATCAAAAACCTCCCCAGAAGGAACAGCCCAGGATCACATGGCTTCACCAATGAATTCTACCAAAATTTAAACAATAAGTAACACAAATTCTGTTCTCAAACTCATCCAAAAATTTGCAAATGAGGGAAAACCTCCTAATTCTACAAGGCTAGCACTTCTCCGGTACCAAAGCCAGATGAAGACACTGTAAGAAAAATACAGTCCAATAACCCTTAAAATACTGATGAAAAAATCCTCAACAAAATACAAAGAAACCAAATTCAGCAACCAAGCGGGTTTTTATTCCCAGAATGCAAGGATGGTTCAACATATGAAAACTTGATCAATGTAATATACCACATTAACAGAATAAAGGGAGAAAAATCCAACACATGCTCATCCAATGAATGCAGAAAAACCATTTTCCCAGTGTTAATACTCATTCAGGATAAAAATAACAAACTATGAGGGGAAGAAAACTTTCTAAACATGGTGAAGGCCAAAAATGAAACACTCATAGCAACATCATATTCAACAATAAAAGACTGAAGCTTTTCCCCCAAGACCAAAATCAACACAGATGTCCACATTTGCCATTTATATTCACCACAGTGCAAGTTCTAGACAGAGTAATTTGGTAAGAAAAAGAAATACAAGGAATCCAACTGTAAGTGAAGAAGAAAATTATTTCTGCTCATGATCTTATGACTCAAAAAAAAAAAAAACAAAAAACAAACCCACCCCTGTGAATCTGATAAACAAATTCGGCAAAGTTGCACCATATAAAATCAATACACTAAAATAGTTGCATTTCTCTAAGTCAGCAATGAACAATTCAAGAGAAAATTTAAAAAACTATTTTACAATAGCATCCAAAAGAATAAAATGTTTAGAAATAAATTTAAAAGAGGAGATAGAAGACCTGTACACTGACAACTACAACTTTCAACATTGCTGGAAAAAAAGAAAAAGAAAGAACACACAAATAATTGGGAAGACATCTGTATTTATGGATTGGAAGGCTTAATATTATTAAGATGAAAACACTAATGCCACACAAGGTGATCTACGGATTGAATGCAATCCCTATCAAAATCCCAACCATGTTTTTTTTTTCAGAAATAAAAAAACTCACCTTAAAATCCATATGTAAACTCATGCATCTACAGGTAACCAGAAAATATTAAAAAAAAAAAAAAGACAAAATTGGAGGAATCACATTTCCTGATCAAAACAGCGTGGCATGAACACAGACATCCAGACCAATGGGACATGAGAGAATCCCAGAAACAAACCCTCCCCTACATGATCAACTGACGTCCAACAAGAAAGCCAAGAGCATTCCATGTATAAAGGATAGCCTTTTTAATAAAAGATTTCTGGGAAACTGAATACCCCGCATGTAAGTAAATAACACTGGACCCTGACTTGCCACCGTATACAAAAATCAATTCCCCAAAGGCCCCACCACCAAACACCACCATACTGGGGATTAAAAAAACATACCCACCTCTACCTATACAGACACTTCAATTGAGCTTTTAGGAGAGCATGAGCTTTTCAATAAATGGGCCTGAGAAACTGGGCATTCAATAGGAGATAAAATCACACTGCAACTTTACATGATATGAAACAATTCAACTGCGATCTCAGTTAAAGCACATACTCACACTTAAAACTTAAGAATTATACCTTATTCCTCCTGTCCTCCTCATGCTTTCACAATCCACGAATAATGTTTCTTGACTGTGCCCCTTAAATATATTAAATCCATCCACTTTCTCTATTGCCATGGGCATGACTCAGTTATTAATTAGGCCATGCTCAGTCTTGCTTTCGTGTGTGTTTTCTGCCAGGAAAACTCTGTTCACAAATCTTTATGACATACTTCTCATCACACAGGGCTCGACTCAGGAGTCACTTTTTGAGTCAAGTCTTCCTCAAAATCCAAATGATATGGTCCTCCATCATTAGTAAACCCTAGTTACTATCTCTGATGGTCAGTCTCCATTTAAACCCACAGCCTGGTGCACTTCCCACCCTTCTGTGCCCTGTGCTATGCTTCTTGGAGCTAATACTGAGAGACTCCCTATCACCCAGGGTCCCTCCCTTTGTGTCTGATTGGAAGGAGGCTCCCTTAGAGGTCTGCACAACAGGGCATTCGTTACCCCCTGCCTCGCTGCTGGGTGTCCGCAGTGACCACCTTGCCATATGCCCACAGCCTGCCCCAGGCAGTCCGTCTCCCCAGCTCCAGCCCTACAGGCTGCATGGCTCCTTCCTCGTCCTCCTTCAAGCCTGGGGATGGTACGTGATACCAGCTTCAAGGCGTTGTAGTTCTAGATGCTTCAACACACCTTACTGGCCCCCGCATTCCACCCAAACCTCCAACTGCGGCACTTTCATTAAATGCTATTGGATATACTAGTGTTTCCTGTTTGAACCCGACTGATACGCTAGAGCGTATCACATCACCCTGTTTAATGTTTTTATTGTGCCGATCACCACGTGCAATGATTTTATTAACTCTTCTGTTTAAGGGTTGTTTGATCTGATAAACTTAAATATCAGAGAAGCCACTTTTTCAGTTCATTCATCAATGTATCCCTAGGGTCTGACGTTTAGCAATAAGCCACTGTATATATCTCTGAATTCTAACACATGTCTGGATGAATAAAATAGAAAATAATGCCGCTACTATACTGAAGGTATTTATGAGTTGCTGAAAGATAAGGATGAAATGGCTCAGGATGGGAATAGCAAGTTATGCTATGAAGCCAGCATCTTATTATTGAAGGTTTTAAAGTAAAAAACGAAGGGATTACATTAGGAATTTAGGGGTATAACTGAAAGCTATGTGAGATATGGGCTGAAGAGGAGAAGAAGAATTCCCCAGTTAGGAAGGGAACGTAATCATTCCACATGAGTGTGTATGCGCGTACACACACACACACACACACACACACACACACACACGGAATTCAAATTAGACGACTGTAACAGGAATAGAGACGAGAAGATAAATTTGGGAGAAAGACCTAAAGGAGGATTTAACTGCAGGTGGGCAGAGAGGGAGAAAGAAGGTACAGAACAGTTAAGAGGAGGCCATGGAAGGCTGTCTGGGGAACGGGCCTTGAGTGGCAAGTGTAAAATCCCTGGAGACTAAAGGGAATTAGCCGACGCAGCCTGCGGTGAGGGGAGTGACGCGGCCTAACTCTGTATGGCTGTAAAAGTCTGCTTTTTACTTTTTGAAAAGTGATGCTTGCAGTCCAACAAAAGAAGTTCCAAACTGTCTGTAATCCCATCTCTATTGTGAGAGACGCTGGAGACGGTGTGAACATTTAAAACTGATAAAATAACCAAAAATATCCAAAGTCAAAATGCTCATTTTTTAAAACTAGTAGTCACATTTCTGTAAATGTATACAAGGAAATAACTCAAAAAATAAAAGCTGAATAATTGTAATGGTAAATCATCTTTAATATCATGGTAACAATAGGAATGCTTGGCTATCCATTTTAAGTAAATAAAACCAGTCTGAATTTCTATTGTTGGCTATCCATTTTAAATAAATAAAACCAGTCTGAAGACAGCAGAATAATACAGAACTATGTTTATAACTTAATGGTTAAAAGAAAGTAAATCATAATGATTTCATTATTCCCACTGAGCCATTACTAATAGCTGTTAGAATTGTAAATTTATGAAGACAAAAATCAAGTGATACCATACAAAAAGAAAAAAAAAAAAAACCTTGTAAATTTCTTTTCTTCACAGTGCCTTTAACAGTGGTGTTCGAGCTTTAGGGGACAATTTAGTATCTTTACATCTTATTATGAAATATAACACATGAAGAGAGAAAAAGACATAAATGTACAATATAATGAATATTGCACAGAAACCTATCTGGAAACAGTTTAGGCTGTAACACAAAACTGCCATCACCCCCAAATTCCTCCTGTGCCCCCTCCAATCACACTCCCTTCCATCCCTCCAGAAGTCAACACTCTTCTGTTTTGTGGTAATACTGTCCCTGGACTGCATTCTAGTTTCAGCATTCATGAATATATCTCTATAAAAGAGTTGAACTATGCCTACGCTACATGGATTCCGTGGTGTTTAGCTTCTTTCCTGTAAGTTAATAAAATGCACCCATATGACTGTAATCCCCATTCATTCACTGTCATTCCTGTAAAGCATTCCATTGTATGAATAGATCACTAGTTATTCACACGTCTTACCATTAGTGGACACTTGGGTTGTCTCTAGTTTGGGACTATTAGAAAATACGCCGTGATGAAATTTCCCCAAGTCAAACGCTAGTCACAGAATGCGTGCACGGCACATTTACTACAACATGCAACTGTTTCCCACAGTGGCATGATCTCCACTCACACAGGCAGAGTGCGGCTGCTCCTGGGCCTCCACTCCTTTTCGGCACCTAGTATTCCCTGACTGTTTACTTCCTGTCAATCTCAGAGCTGTGTAGTCGGATCTCATTCTGTCTTGAATTTACATTTCCCTGATTACAGAAAGTGTGAACGTATTTTCATGTACCCATTGATGACCTGGAATTACTCTTTTGTTAAGTACATCTGTTCAAATCTTTTCCCATTTTTGAAAATTGTTTTGTCTTTTTTAAAAAGTGTTTTTTTTTAATTTACTTTATTTTTTATTTTTTTATTTTTAATATATGAAATTTATTGTCAAATTGGTTTCCATACAACACCCAGTGCTCATCCCAAAAGATGCCCTCTTCAGTACCCATCACCCACCCTCCCTTCCCTCCCACCCCCCATCAGCCCTCCGTTTGTTCTCAGTTAAGAGTCTCTTATGCTTTGGCTCTCTCCCACTCTAACCTCTTTTTTTTTTTCCTTCCCCTCCCCCATGGGTTTCTGTCAAGTTTCTCAGGATCCACATAAGAGTGAAAACATATGGTATCTGTCTTAAAAAGTGTTTTGTACTAAATTTTTAAATATGTTCTGGGTAGTGGTCTTTTGTTGGTTATATCCATTACAAATAATTTTCCCATTCTGTAGACTACCTTTTCTCTCTTTGCAGTGTCTTGATAAACAGAAGTACTTAATTTAGTAGAAAAAATTATCAACCATTTAATTAAAGTTAGTGATTTTTGTGTCTCTTTTGTGAAATCACTTAAAAAAAATTTTTTTTAACATTTATTTATTTTTGAGAGACAGAAAAGACAGAGCACAGTGGGGCAGGGGCAGAGAGAGAAGGAGACACAGAATCCAAAGCAGGCTCCAGGCTCCGAGCTGTCAGCCCAGAGCCCGATGCGGGGCTTGAACTCACAAACTGTGAGATCACGACTCGAGTCAAAGACGGTTGCCCAACTGACTGAGCCACCCAGGTGCCCTGGAAAATCATTTTCTGATGCTGAAGACATGATGATATTTCTCTACACTGTATTCTAACATATTTACTATTTATATGTATTTATGTCTATAACACGTCCGGAGGTGATTGTGACTTTTTAAACTGGGTCCAATTTCATTGTTTTTCTTTATGGCTTGGCATTCCAGTATTACCTCTCTGACACTTTTTGTTTTACATATTTAAAACCATGTTATTAAGCACTCATAAATTTAGCAATCTTACATTATTATATCTTCTTGACAGACTTACCCTTTTATCATCATGTAATGCCCCTCTGTGTATCTAGTGAGACTTCTTGCCAATCCTGTTTTGTTAATATCAGCTTTTTTATTATTATTATTTTTCTTGGTTCTTTGATTTAAAATTAAAACAAAGGTTCAGGGTTGCATATCTGAGCAAGATAAATTTTGGAGTCTAAAAGACCTTATTAAAAACAACTGTATCGTTTAATTCACTTTTACTGCATAAAGTACACAGGTGTTTTATAAGGTATACTTTATCAATAAAATCATCTCAAGATGTTTAAATACTGTACCTACAACCTAATTATTTCTGACTACTCACAGACACGATATCACTAACAAAGAGCTCCCTGGGAGCTTGGAATGTAAAGCAGCAAATCTTATGTTCAAAGAAAGCAACAGAAATTGACAATATTACATAAACTGTTACTGAGCTATACATTCAATCTGCAACAGTCAGTGAAAAATAGTCTGCTTTCCCAGTAGAAGGAAAGTTATCTTATCTGGGTACTGCTTATCAGTGCTACTATTCAAGCATTTAAAAAAGGTGTTGCCACACCAATGCTAATACTCAGGAATCTCAGACCTCCATGTGTATCAGAATCACCTTAAATGCTTATTCCAGAAGGAGATGTCTGCTTCCCATACCTTGATATATTTTTCAGAAAATCTTCAGGTAATTTTGATACACACCAGAGTTTTAAAACCACTGCCAAAGTTTAAGAAGAAAAAGAAGGTGTAGTGGGAAATTATGTCAAAAAACGTTATTTGACATTCAGGTGTTTTTCTAAGGCAATTAAATACGAATAAAATGGAGAAAAATAAAAACAAGATAAGAGTTTTACAGAAATAATACAAACTACAGAAATCATCCAGGAAATCAAATTTCAGAATCTGTGTTTTAAAAAAAATTATATTAGAAAACAATATAATCTTCTAGCTGGTCTTTGGTTATATTATCTTTATAATCTATGAACGTATGAGACATCTAGTATTCACAGACTTAATTAGAATCTTCTTTCTTCAGCATCAAAATGATTGACAAAATCATGACAAAACTAAGCAATGCTAAATATGAAATGAGAGAAGTATTTTACAGTGAAAATTAATTTAAAATGCTAAACGAATTAGAAATGAGAAAGATAACATAGGTAAAAATGTTAAGCCTCCACTAGTTTATAAGCAAGCAATCTTTATCTGTCATCTAGAAGTAAAATCACAGAAGTAAAGTATGACATCCAAAAAAGAAGAAAACACCCGCTGTTCACTTAATCTACTGCTGAGAAAGTAAACGTATTTTTCTCACATTCATGTCCCAATCAATCCTCTTTGTTAAACATAAACTTGCTGTCTCTTCATTTTGGAAATAAGTTGTTTTACAAAGTACCTCATGTTTTCATTTGCTTCTCTCTAGCATTCCATTTTATACCAAGTAGATTTAAGTTCATTTAGTATGCTAATTTTGTCTTGTAACTAATGGCACATTTAATACCGGCTTCCAATTCAAAGGATGAGTTAAATATCTTTTTGGGTAGCATTTGCTCTCTAAAAATTTTGGAGCGATGGCCTCATGTAATATAGACAAAAGTACTGTATGCGATGGTCACATTATACTTAATGAGTTCTGTTTTAAAAAGGCAGCTCAGTCTTACTTCATTCGTGTAACAGAAATGATGACAGCACAAAGGTAATTCTAAATTAAAACATTTATTTACCATATGTTGGCATAAAATGAAATTTAGCAAATCACTAGTTAATAAGTATACTGAGCAATGATAATGATCCCATAAAAATGAAAAAAAAAAAATGTTCTTTCTCCCCTCCACTCAAAGATAGGACTCCTGCTGCCACATTAAATTTGTACCCTTCCACTCTGCCCTCTCCAAGCCCAGCTAAACCCAGAGCTCTTCTGACAGCACCCCTCTAGCCCTGGTTATGCAACCTCCCCGCCCCCCCCCCCCCAACCTGATGCTCCTTCAGGCCCCTGACTTGGCTAGAACTGCTATCCCTGCATGTTCAAAGTCCTACCTCAAGTCTCACATCAACCCAGAAAGCCATGTCTAATGACATCCTCTGTGACCCAGCCTATCTGTAACTCAGTTTCCTTTATATCATTTCCTTTTCATTCTCTTCCCTATGCCTCTTGTTCCCTAACTGTTCTACGAATGCATTTCCTGTGTCTGTAAACTCTGTGGGCACAGACCCCATGTCTGGGAGAACAAAATAGTATAACAGAGGCAGGAAATACTTCTGAGACTTGTAAGTTTCATTACATACTTCCCATGGGGTCTGTTGTCAGGAATAAAACAATTATTTTAATGAACTTGATCAAACAGGATGATGCATAACAGACTGAATGTTATAATTGCATGGCAAAATGAGAGAATGTGACAACTGTATTATCCAAAATTGTATAAATGCAAAAAAATTTTCAGTAGTAAAATTTTTATGCTTCTCAGAGATTCAACCCTATTATTTCACTTGAAAAAGCTATGCTTAACTATTTCAAAATTCTTGGAATTAATGACATACAAATATTTAAGCTTTTTAGTTTATCTTAGGTCTTTATAAAGTGAAAATATAAATGCATTTAATAGACAGCTAAACTACCAGGTTCTGGTCTCACTGTTTGGTATTTCCAGGGTTTCTTCACCATTATCTGTGCTCTAAAGTGATATACATAATCACAGATTATCAAAATAGTTACACAGTTGGTACATGTGTTTTGTTAAATCTGTGTCATATTTCCTAAGATAATTTTTCAAGTACATTTTGTCAAATTTCATATCCTTAACCAAAAACTCAATCAGAAAAAAAAAGGAAAAGTATTATCTACCAATTAAGTCAAGCAAAGGAAAAAGAAAATTTAGTGCTCTATTATACTAAAAGGATTTTGATCTAACTTAAGATAGAGAGTAGAAAAGAACAATCAGAGAAGACTGAATGAAAATGGTACTAATTTACTGATGTTGCTATTAGAAAGCCTTTTAAAACTGAAGATTAATTGCCTCATTCAACTTTTGAAAACAGAAATTCAAAGACTCTGAATCCATGAATTAACTTATTCTAAACAGCCGCTATAGAACTCTCTTCTTTAATAAGGAAAAGACAGATGAAAGCCAGATAGCACAGATAGCTCCAGATAGCCCTGGAGCTCCGATCAAAAGTCAGAAAAAAAACAACTGATAAGAAAATAATTCATATACTTATTGCAAAAAAGAGAAAGTAAGAATATAGCTAGTCTAAACTGTACAAATGTAAACTCATCAATAACGGATTCTAAAAAATAGAATTTGTCTCTTTTTAGGGTAAGTAAATGACTCACATCCATTATCTGTGTGTCCTCCCAGACAACTGCCTAACGCCCCTAACCCCTCTTTGCTAGAATATTAATACAAGGCCCAAGTTAAGCCAGCTTTTTTTTCTTTTGTATCTTCAAGCTCACGTAGTCTTTTCAAACACACTGCTTAAAATCAGCTAAAGATCTAAGTGATAGTAAAAATAAATACTAGGCATTCACTTAGGGTCATGAAAAGAAGGAAGGTTTCATAAATATAAACCATGAAATTATAGTTCATTACATACCACAGCATTCAGGACATTTTGGATGTTTTAGGGTATTCATTCCATACCCTGGAAAGCAGCGATTAATCCATACCATTTGAAGAGTACCTTCAATATAGTATATTTCGGGCAATGGCTCTGCACGTCTGCCTAGAACTTCTACTTGTTGATTAAAAAATCTCTCTATAAGATTTTTAGCCTAAAATTGAAATACAATATGAGAAAATTATTACCAGAAATAAGTTAATTTTAGAACAAATAAGGGTGCTTACATATTTAGAGGCAGTGAAAACAAATTCCTGAGGTCCTTATTTATTCTTGCATTCACAGGATATAAATAACATATAAAAATTTGAAAATGTCACCTATAAACATCAGATTTCCAAATAGACTTCAAATACAGCTACAAAGAAACCATTTGGATATATAACCAGCATTTTGGCCCCTTTGGATTTTGAATAATATATGAATGGGCATATGAGCAAAATCAAAACAGCTCTTTGTGGAGTTAAATATACTCTAAGAAATGTACTCCAACAATTAACGTGCTTTAAAAATGTACTTTAAGAATCTTTAAAAAGCATTCCTTTAAAAAGGAATAACCTCTACTCTTTCCACAAAGAAAAATTAGGTTTAAAATCAAGAGGAAATACAGCAAATGTTAAAATTTCCACTTCTGTGCTCCCAAAATTAAATTAACAAAATAATTAAGGCATCATTCTGATCTATAATTAATTACCTTTTTGCCTGTAATAATTATTCTGGTGTGAGTCTTAAAATTAACAAGAGATTTTTATGCTTTTCAGTGTTAAAGCAGGAAATAGGGGCATGAGTTCAAACCCTCTACAAGCCAGTAAGTTCTCCTCAATTTTACCACTCTAACTGGGAACTTCGAATCAGGTCAGGAGCACAAATGAATGGACTCATGCTGATCTCTAACCACTGAAGGTGTACCTCAACTTACTGACTTCTTCGCATTTCTTGCAAATTTTCCTTGCATGAAAATTCATTCTAAATAATTATACCAATGTTTTCAATATACTGCATTTAAGGCAAATATTCTATTCGTCAATTACTTACCAGCTTTCTATAGTTTAAATGGTTTGTTTTTGCTTTTGATAAACTTTGGTAAATTTGTTACTGTTTATTTGGTTAAACATAAATTTGGGGTAAGGAAATACTTAAGAATTAATTAGATATAAATCTGGTATCTGATTAGCCATATTTAAATGCCAGACCATAATTAAAAGTTACAGGAGCACAAACATAATCACTCAGCTTCCTAACACCACCTCTAACTAACTAACTAACTAAATCACTGCAACTAAACATGAGAAAACCTGTTAGGGAGAAAAATGATCAGATAAATTAGATTCCTGTTTCCTATTTTCCCTCTAAAAAGAATAAGGATAGATCTCTGATTAAAAAAAAAAAAGGCAAAAAATTGTTTGAATCATTAATTAAATTTTTTATAGTAAGTATGTTGATGGTTGATGTGGGGTTAATTACTTATACCAAAGGGTGAAACTGACAAATTCTCTGAGTGGGTAAGGATTACAAATTTTAACATAAAACTTTTTGAATCAGTGTGGATGATATAAGAAGAAACTGTAATTATAGAAACCCTCCATAAATTAATCATCTGGTCTAAGATATAAAGACTATACCTGGCTGAATAAATACCACACTTCCCAGCCCATGCTACTCCTTCCTTCACCACCCTCAAAAAACTTTAAAGAATGATTAAGCATATACGGAAGGACTATGTTCTACAACGACTGGTCATTAATTACAGGGCTGGAATGAGAAGCCATTACTATCTCAACAATGAACAGCCTGTAAAGTGTATGAACTTTTACAGAGAGAAGTTGAACAGCTTATGTTAAATACCACAGTCTGCTCCACTGACCATGCCAACCAAGTTAGGTAGTGAACAAAAGTGACTGGAAAGGCTGTCCTATCTGCTTAATACATTAAGCATTACATTAGCCCAGAAGGCAGTAACTACTTAACATTATGGTAGTTCTGTAATAGATCACACATGCCATACATTGTATAAGACTAGAGTCCAACTGGAGCTCCAATATCTACTGGGGAGAACTAATATCTTCCAGGTGTTAGGGTATTACACCTGTAAGTTAGAGTCCTCTAGAAACTCTTGGTGAACGCCTACATTTGGAAACCTCTGTGGAAAAAATAACTATGGTCATCAATTGGGGATGGAATTAAGAAACAAAAATGGAGACAGAAGCTTAAAGGTGTCTTGGATGTAATGGACAGAGCTGTGAATTTGCACAAAAAAGATCAGAGATACTAGTGCTCAGGGAGCAAGTGAGAGAAAGGACATCCTATCTCACAAGAGAAGGTCCCAATGGAGAACTATAAAAAATGATTAAACAGAAATACAAAGTCGTCTTCGTGGCAGGAACACTATAACATGGGTACTGTGTACACATCAGTGAGTTGGGCACAGAACTAGGGGATAAAGCTCAGTCTCAAAGCAGGACCGAAAGCAGGAGGAGGAAAGTACAAGTTTATATAACAGTGTGAAATCCATAGAAGTTGGAACCCGTTCCTGAGATGCACACTGAATCCCAGCACTTCAGAACAGAAAAGGTTAAATTTGCAAGGTGGAGATGACTTCAACCCTGCAGCAAAAGACCAAAGAATCTACTCTTCACTTAGCGATGCCACTGAAGTACTGATTGTTCCAGAGGGATTAAAACTTGCACTGGAACACAAGGCTCTTAAGGAAGAAAGATTAAAGGCAAACTAATTCATGTTTTGAAATTATTGAGATTTAAATGGTCATATTAAGAATTTTTAAAGTAGTATATTACTAATTGAAAAAAGCAAGTTGCAGGCAGTGGGAGTATGGAAAACACATTTAAAAATACAAGAAACTGGGGCACCTGGGTGGTAAGTTGGCTGAGTGTCTAACTTTGGCTCAGGTCATGATCTCATGGTTCACTGGCTCACTGCTGTCAGACTCTCAGTCAGCATAGAGCCCGCTTTGGATCCTCTGTCCCCTTCTCTCTGCCCCTCCCCCACACACACCCTCCCCTCCCCCGAAAAGTACAAGAAACAATTTCCATTTTCAACTATATGGCGTCCTAGATACCCTGAAAAATCCTCCTGCTAAAAATCACCTAACTGAATATATTTCAACAATGAGAGAAGATAAAAGGAGGAGGCTAGGAAGAGACAGAGAGGGAGGCCAAAAATGAGGAAAAAACTACAAATGTAATAGTAGCTAGATTCCTGATTCATTTCATGCCAGTCTGAGTATTCCAGAGTGTTTTAATTTACCAGCCTAAAGACATAGGGGAAAAAGTCTTAAACCTGTTTAAAAAAAAAAAAAAGACTGTAAAAAACTGAGCCAAGAAAAACATTCAATCACAAAAGGGAATCAACAAGAAAGCTTCTTTACCAAAGCTGAGGGAGGAAGGGTGTTGGAAGGGGACTATGGAGTGGAGGGCTGGGGAAAGCAAAAACTCCTCTGGGAATTCCTACACAATGGTTTGCTTTCAAGTGGGTTTGGGTTTTTATTGCATTTTCTATGTGGTATAAGATCCCCAAACTAGAAGTTAACATAAAATGTGGCTTTTTTTGAGAACAACCCTGGAGAGTTAGGCAGAAGCAAACCCAGAAATCCTGCAGAAGCGTACCCACAACTTAGGCAAAGGGACTATCTACCAATAAAGGCTGATAAACATGACTTCAGCAACCAGAACTATAAGGAAAAGGATGAAATGAGAAGCAAAAGGAGAAACAGCAAACCGCCAAATTAGAACATCGAGAAAGTCACACAACAGAATTTCAGTTACCTAAGACACAAAAATGATATACAGTATGTTTAAAATACATAAAGACACAAAAGTGATATGAAAACATGAAAAAGGAAATTTATACCATAAAACAAGGTAAAGTACATTTGTAAAACAACCTCCCTAAACTACAAATGATAAATGGCTTGCAAACTGGAGTGAAATTAGAAACTCAATGGACAGACTGAACATCAGAATAGGCCCAGTGGGAGGCAAAATAATGTAATACAATAAATATCTGAGATTACTCAATACAGAACATAAAAAAGAAAAAAGTAGGACAGTAGCAGAAATATGGAGAAATCAATGAGATCATCTAAAACATATTAAAAATAGAAGTTCTAGAGAAACAAATGGGGCAAAAAGGTAATTTTCAAAGTTATTCCAGCAGAAACATTCCAGAAAGGATGACGGCAATGAATCCTCAGATCTCAATGGAAAAATAAATTCTGGGAGAAAAATATGACATGAGAAGGATGGACAGAGATGCAAGAAGGAAAAGTTAACAAGGAAATGGATAAAACTGTGGATCTATCTACATAGACATTGAAATATTGAAACAATATTAATAATAATAAGAAAAACTTTTAAAAGAACTAAAATAGTGTTGAAAAAAACCCATAAAAATGATCAGGTCATCAGAGTTATAGGTCTTTATGTCCCTTGTACTTTTTTGGAAACTAAAATAAGTAACTTTTGGTTCTGCTATCAAGAATACATCTTGGGGTGCCTGGGTGGCTCAGTCGGTTAAGCGGCCAACTTCGGCTCAGGTCATGATCTCGCAGTCCGTGGGTTCGAGCCCCGCGTCAGGCTCTGTGCTGACAGCTCAGAGCCTGGAGCATGTTTCAGATTCTGTGTCTCCCTCTCTCTGACCCTCCCCTGTTCATGCTCTGTCTCTCCCTGTCTCAAAAATAAATAAAATGTTAAAAAAAAATTAAAAAAAAAAGAATACATCTTAAAATTTGAAGCAAACCCACAAAAAGAGTAAGAAAAGAATGTATAACATCCAAATAACAGAGGGAAGATAAAGTTTAATCAATCCAAAAAATATATATAGGGAAGGAACAAAACCTGAAGAATAGAAAACCAGTGTAACTGGTATGTAGTGGAATGATAGAAACCAATCCACATAAAGCAGTCGTTTTATTTGAAAATAATAAGGCAATGGACAAGGCAGGATATGAAACAGAATTATTTCTTTTTACAAGGCACAAGGCACAATCAACTGAAAGAAAGCAGAATCAAAGGGAAAATGTTAT
The DNA here is from genome assembly GCF_018350195.1 of Panthera tigris. NCBI lineage: Eukaryota > Metazoa > Chordata > Mammalia > Carnivora > Felidae > Panthera > Panthera tigris. Next base: position 64,465,220 of record NC_056661.1, read on the forward strand.
AAAGAATAGACGGAAGCACCCCCCCCCCCCATAGAAGGGTGTTGTATTTAAATCCAAATGTAATTAAATTAAATGTAACTGGTCTAAATATTCCAATTAAAAAGCAGAGATTGTTAATTGGACTTAAAAGATTGTTAATTAGATTGTTAATTTGGACCCCCAAAAGAAAGACATCAATAAGATGGCAGAACAGGAGTCCCAGTTTTCACCTTACACAGAAACACTGTTTGGACAGTAATCTGTGGGTGAAAACACTTTGTAAGAACTCTTCAATATATACTAGAAATGTTCCAGCATCCCCATGGACCACAAAACCCAAGATAGGATACACTGAAAATGGTTAGAAGAACAGTTTCACTTTGACTACATCACTGCTCCCCTGGGGGCCAGCAAAACTCAAAACCTGGAAAGATCCTTCTGGCCCACAACTTATCCCACGGGGGAGAGACAGTGCCATGTGAAGGTCTGGCTTCCCAGCCTTGTGGAGCACTGTCCATGAGGCCTGCTCCTGGAGGTCTACTTCTCTGTCTGCACCCAGAACTCAGAGGAAATCAGCAAGGCTGGATCATCTAGGGAAAGCTACGAACAAAGAAAAGGGATGGAGTCTCATGGGAATGAGCCAGGACACCATGAACTCCAACAGATGGCACGCAGAGCTAAGCAACCAGAGTGAAATTGAGTAACAAGTTTAACTCTGCAAAATGTGGAAAATGTATACAAACCTGAAATTCCCTTTCAGGAAAGAGGGAGAGAAATGGCACTCGTACCCATCGGCCAAGAATCTAAGTGGACTGCTTCAGGGAAAAGAGAAAGGTGACCCTTTGGGCAGCTGGCATGACTCCACAGGCTACACAGGGGCAAAATAATCAAAATACTTCCTTCAGTAGGGAGGGAGAAAAGTGGCACTGTCACACAAAGCCCTGGCATTTCAGGCCATCGCCAGAGGGAAAAGGACTGAGTTGCCCTAAATACCTGATATGGTTCTCGGTACCCAGCATGGCTCTATCGGATCGAGGAAGGGAAACAATTCTAATACATTTCCCCCAAGAGACAGAGCTAGGGGAATTCAGCAAGTGCATCCACTGAAAAGGTTTAAGAGATTCCCCTCCCCACCTTGCCCCACCAAATCTCTAGTCAGGTCATTCTCTCCTAAAGCAAGACCACAAAGATTGGAGAAAGTGGCAATTTCTTTAAATGTTCAGACACCAGCCAAAGCCACCAGGATCACAAATCATCAGGGAAATATGACACCATAAAGGAACAACAACAACAAAAAAGTTCCAATAGTTGACTACAAAGATATGAAGATCCATGAATTGCCTAACCAAGTATTCAAAATAAATTTAAAGAAGCTCAGTAAGCTACAAGAAAACACTGAGAAATAACAAAACAGGAAACAATAAACAAATAAAATTTCAACAAAGAGACAGAAACCATAAAAAAGAACCAAACAGAAATTCTGGTATGAAGAACACAATGACTGAATGGAAAAATTCAAGAGAGAGCTTCAAAGGCAGATTTGATGAAGCAGAGAAAAAAAAAAAACCCAAAACCCAAAAACCAAAAAAAAAAAAAAAAGAAACCAGCAAACTTCACAGACAGATCATTTGAAATTATCCAGTCTAAGAGAAAAGAAAAAGTGAAAAAACCCACAAGACTCATTTGACATCATCAACTAAATCAATATATGCATTATGGAGGTCCCATAATATAAGAGAAACACAAAGAAATTAGAAAGCTAATTTAAAGAAATAAAACCAAAGAACTTCCTAAATCTGGGGAGAGGAACAGACATCCAGATTCATGAAGCTTAAAGAATCCCAAAAGGGTTGTACTAATCAGTACTACCAAGGACACCAAGAAATATTATAACTAAAATTGTCAAAGTTCACCAAGACTGAATTATGAAACCAGCTGGAGAAAAACAACCAGTCAAAAAAGGGGTACCCCTACCACCTTAGGATATCAGTGGATTTCTCGACAGAAACCGTGCAGGCAGAAAAGTGTGTAATAATATATTCAAAGTTCAGGAAGAAAAAGAAACTGCCAACAATACCAAAAATACCATACCCATCAAAACTGCCCTTTAATAATGAAGGAGAGGAGACTTTTCAAACTGAAGGAGTTTGACACCACCAGAAGCCCCAGAACCTCAGGGAGAGCACTGCCTTGCAAGTTAGAGGGAGTTCATCAAGACGAAGTAAGACGATGTTAGATTGCAACATAAAGAGAATGAAAAGTGTAAATCTCGCTGGTAAAGGTAAATATATATGCAAATACAGAATAACGGAATACTATAAGGGTGACGCACACATCATACTTAAAGCTAGTAAAAATGTTAAAGACATAAGTATTAACAATAAATGCAACTACGAAAATCTGTTCATGGATGTACAATACAAAAGGTGTAAACTGTGACCCCAATAACAAAGTGTCAGGGGAGGGGACAAAAATATAGAGTTTTCATATGCAATTACGTTATCCACTAAAACAGACTGTTATAAATGTAAGATTTATATACAAGCTTCATGATAACGACAAAGAAAATATCTCAAGCAAAGAATCAAAGCATATCAGTACAAAAAATTCATCAAAAAACAGAGGAAGACAGCAACAGAGGAAGAGAGTAACGAACTACACAGCAGACCAAAAACAATGAACAAACTGGAAATAGTAAACCCCCACCTAACAATAATTACTTTAAATATAAACAGATTAATCCCCCTCGTCAAAAAGCACAGAGTGGCTTCGTGGATAAAACAAGATGCAACTAACTCTACGCTGCGTACAAGAAAGTGACTTTATATTTAAGGGGATTCACACACAGAAAGTGGAGGATAAAAAGAGATATGCAGATGAAAACCAGGCAGCAAGGATGCTGTTTTTACATCTGGGAAAAAAATCCCCTTCGCAGAATAAAAAACTATCATAAAAGACAAAGAACGTCGTGCATTATGTAATGATTAAAGAGTCAATTCAAAGGGACAATGTAACAATTATAAATATATATGCACCAAACACATACGTTTATATAAACATATAAAGCAAATACTAACAGGACTGAAGAAAAAACACGACATCAACACATAATATTAGAAGACTTCATACTCCAATTTCAATAACGGGTAGAATATTTAGACACACAATCAATAAGGAACCATCAGACTTGGACAACACTATACACCAAACAGATTTAACAGATATATTAAACATTCCATAAACACTCATGTTTTCAGACACATTATTCACAAGAGCCAAAAAGTGAAAGTAACCTGTATGTCTATCAATGGATGAATGGATAAACAAAATTTGGCATAAATGTACAATGGAATGTTAGCCTTTAAAAGGAAGAAAATTGTAAGACATGGTAAAATATGGATGAATCTTGAGAACATTATGCTAAGTGAAATAAGCCAATCACAAAAATTACTATACTACTGAAATTATATGCAATATATAGAAGAGTCAAACTCAAAGGAACAGAAAGTTGAATGGTAGCTGCCAGGACCTGGAGAAGGGGAAATGGGGAGTTAACACGCCTGACCAGCAACTGGTGCTGGTGGAAATACTGCACAGAAAACCCCCAAGACCAGAAAAAGATATAAACAATGCTATCACCCAACATGATATAATCAACTACATACAAAAAAAAAACCACCCAACAAGAATACACTTTTTTTTCCAAGTACTCACACAACATTTACCAAGATAGATCATGTTCTGAACCATCTAACAAAGCTCAACAAATTTAAAAGTACTGAAATCAGTGACATCCTTTGGGTAAATAACCAGTAGTGTGATTGCTGGATCACAGGGTAGTTCTTTGACTTTTTGAGGAACCTCCACGTTGTTTTCCAGAGTGGCTGCACCAGTTTCCATTCCCACCAACAGCACAAGAGGGGTCCCCTTTCTCCACAGCCTTGCCAACATTTGTTGTTTCTTGTGTTGTCCATTTTCGCCATTTTGACAGGTATGACATGGTATCTCATTGTGGTTTTGATTTGCATTTCCCTGATGATGAGTGATATTGAGCATATTTTCATGTGTCTGTTGGCCATCTCTTCTTTGGAAAAATGTCTTTTCTTGTCTTCTGCCCATTTTCAATTGGATTATTTGTTGTTTGCGTGTTGAGTTTGAGAAGTTCTTTATATATTTTGGATACTAACCTTTTATCAGATATGTCATTTGAAAATATTTTCTCCCATTCTGTAGGTTGCCTTTTAATTTTGTTGCCTGCTTCCTTCACTGTGCAGAAGCTTTTTATTTTGATGTAATCCCAACAGTTTATCTTTGCTTTGTTTCCCTTGCCTCAGGAGACATAGCTAGTAATAAGTTGCTACAGCCTGTGTCAGAGAAACTACTGCTTGTGTAGAATTATTATGGCTTCAGGTCTCACATTTAGGTCTTTCATCCATTTGGATTTTATTTCTGTGTAAGGTGTAAGAAAGTGGTCCAGTTTCAGTCTTTTGCATGATCCTGACCAGTTTTCCCAATGCCACTGGTTGAAGAAACTTGTCTTTTTCCCATTGGGATATTCCTTCCTGCTTTGTCAAAGATTAATTGACCATATAGTTGTGGGTCCACTTCTGGGTTTCTATTCTGTTCCACTGATCTATTTTTGTGACAGTACCATACTGTTCTGATCACTACAGCTTTGTAATGTAACTTGAAGTCTGGAATTGTGATGCCTCCAACTTTGCTTTGCTTTTTCAAGACTGCTTTGGCTATTCAGGGTCTTTGTGGTTCCACACAAATTTCAGGATTATCTGTTCTAGCTCTATGAAAAACACTTGTGGTATTTTGAAAGGGATTACATTAAAAGTGTAGACTGCTTTGGGTAGTATGGACATTTTCACAATGCTCGTTCTTCCAGTCCATGAGCATGGAATGTTTTTCCATTTCTTTGTGTCTTCTTCAATGTCTTTTACCAGTGTTTTATAGTTTTCAGAGTATAGATCTTTTACCTCTTTGATTAGATCTATTCCTAGGAATTTTATGGTTTTTGGTGCAATTATAAGTGGAACCGATTCCTTGATTTCTCTTTCTGCTGCTTCATCATCGGTGTATAGAAATGTTAAAATATTTCTGCACATTGATCTTGTACCTTGCGACTTTACTGAATTCGTGTTACCAATTCTAGCAATTTTTTGGAGGAGTCTTTTAGGTTTTCTATATAGAGTATCATGTCATCTGCAAACAGTGAAAGGATAAAAAAAATACTGATTTGAAGGGGATACATGCACTCCAATGTTTATGGCACCATTATCTACCATAGCCAAATTATAGGAAGAGCCCAAATGTTCATCGACTGAAGAATGGATAAAGACATGGTATATTTATAGAATGGAATATTACTCAGACACAAAAAAGAATGAAATCTTGCCATTTACAACAATGTGTATGGAGCTAGAAAGTATTATGCTAAGCAAAATCAGTCAGAAAGACAAATATTCTATGATTTCACTCACTTGAAAGTTTTAAGAAACAAAACAAATGAACACAGGGGGGAAACAGAGAGGGAGGCAAAGTAGGAAACAGACTATTAACCATGAAGAACAAGCTGCTGGTCACCAGAAGGAAGGGAAGTAGGGAAATGGGGGAAACAGGGAATGGGGATTAAGGACGGCACCTGTGATGAGCACTGGGTGATGTAGGAGAGTGATGAACCACTAAATTCTGCACCTGAAACTGATTATCACACTGTGTGTTAACTGGAATTTAAATAAAAACTTGGAGAAATAAAATAAAATCAATAACATGTCAAAATACGTGAGACAGAGCTACAGCCAAGCTGAAATGGAGATCTACAGCATGAACCTTTCTATGAGACAAGACAAAGGAATAGAAGTAACCTGTCTCAAGAAGCTACAAGTAAGACAAGGAAGGAGACAAACAGAAGAAAGGAAATAATAAGGTGGAAGCAAAATTTAATGAAATTGAAAACAGGAAAACAATAAAGTCAGTATCACAAAAAGCTGATTCTTCATAAAGATCGATAAAATTAATAAAGGTCTAATGTGAGTGACAAAAATAAGAGAAGACCCAATGGAAATGTCCGCAATGAAATGGAGAGTATCACTAAGAGACATTAAAGGTCAATAACAGAAAATTCCACACAACTCTATGCTCAAGCGAAGGACAACTGAGAAATGGATTAATTCTTCACACACCACAAACTATAAAAATTCAACTATAATAAAAACAATGATCTGAACAGTTCTGTAACTAGTAAAGGAACTAAACATGTAAGAAAAAGCTCCCTAAATGTTAATATCCAGGTTTCATAAAATTCCAACAAATTTTCAAAAATTAATGCTGAATTTAAAAAATCTCTTGGATGGCTCAGTGGGTTAAGCATCCAACTTTGGCTCAGGTCATGATCTCATGGTTCGTGGGTTTAAGCTCCACATTGGGCTCTGTGCTGACAGCTCAGAGCCTGGAGCCTGCTTTGGATTCCATGTCTCCCTCTCTCTGCTCCTCCCCCACTTTCAGTCTGCCTCTCTCTTTCTCAAAAATAAATAAACATTAAAAAATAAATTAAAGGAGGGGTACCTGGGTGGCTCAGTCAGTTAAGGATCTGACTTCAGCTCAGGTCATGATCTCATGGTTCATGAGTTCAAGTCCCGCATCAGGCTCTGTGCTGACAGCTCAGAGCCTGGAGCCTGCTTAGGATTCTGTGCCTCTCTCTCTGCCCCCTCCCCCACTCATGCTCTGTATCTCTCTCTGTCTCTTTCTCTCTGAAAAGTAAATAAACACTAAAAAAAAAATTAATTAATTAAAGGAAAACTATGGACTAATATCTCTCATGAACTTACATGCAAAAATTCTCAATATTAAACTAAATCCAACATGACCATGTGTGATTTATTTCATATATACAAGGTTGCTTCAATATTCTAAAACCAATCAATGTAATCCACAAGTAAAAGAAGAGAAATCATATGATCATAACAATTAATTAACTCAGAAAAGTCTTGGACAACATCCAATACCTACTGTTAATAAAAATTTTACCAAAGTAAGATTACAGGGGCACGGTCTCAAAATCATTTACAAAAAGCATCTATAAAACACCTATAAGAAATGTCGTACTTCATGCTGAAAGAATGGATGCTTTCTCCATAAGCTCAGAAAAAGGAAATCTACTCTCACTACTCATATTCAAACTCATAAAGCACTGGATGCTTTGGCTACTTCAAGAAGTCAAAAAAATCAATATGGAGGCAAATGCACAGACTGGAAAGGAAAAAAATGAAACTGGAGATGACAGGATCGTCAGCAAAGGAAATCTCAAGGAACATAAAACACTCCACAATACAAAAGACCTAGAACTAATATGCAAGTTCAGCAAGGACCTCAGAAACAAGATCAACACATACTGATAAAGTGCATTACTAGGCATAAACGGTGAACATAAGGAAACTAAAATTAAAACACAGTATTTCCTTTTTTTTTTTTAAGTTTCTTTGAGAGAGAAAGAGAGAGAGGGAGGGAGAGAAGGCATGTATGTGCTCGTGAGCAGGAGAGGGGCAGAGAGAGAGGGGAGAGAGCATCCAAAGCAGGCTCCACGCTGTCAGCACAGAGCCCAATGTGGGGCTCAGTCCCAAGAACTGTGGGATCATGACCTGAGCCAATGTCAAGAACTGGAGACTCAACCAACTGAGCCACCCAGGGACCCCAAGACACAGTTCATGCTAGCAGGTTATGTATGCTAAAAATTACAGGAAGGTGATTTAAAAAATTAAAGAAGACTTAAAGAGATATAGAGACAGCACGTTCATGGATTAGAAGAACGAACACAGTCAAAGTGTTAAGTTATTCCCAAACTTCTACAAAGGTGGGTTTGGCTCCAAGACCACTACAGTAAAGTGCATATCACAAAAAAATGAGTCAAATGAAGTTTTTGTTTTCCCTGGGCATACATAGAAAAAATTGTACTTTCACAATACTGTAGTTTATTAAGTGTGCAACAGCTTTCTGTCTAAAAAACCAATGTACGTACCTTAATTAAAAATTACTTTTTGGCTAAGAAACACTAGCCTTCATCTGAACTATCAGGAAGTCGCACTTCTGCTGGTGGAGGGTCCTGCCTCGATGCTGGCGGCTGCTGACTGATCAGGGTGGCGGCTGAAGGATGCGGTGGCCGTGGCAATGTCTTAAAATCAGACAACGATGAACTCTGCTACAGCAACTGACTCTTGCTTTCACAAATGATTTCTCTACAGCATGTGATGCTGTTTGATGGCATTTTACCCACATAATTTCCTTCAAAATTGGAATCAATCCTCTCAAACGCGGCCACCACTGCTTCACCTGCCAGGTTGATGGAATGTTCTAAATCCTTTATTGCCATTCCCACAATCTTCACAGCATCTTCACCAGCTGTGGCTTCCATCTCAAGAAACCACTTTTTTCCTCCTCCCTGAGAAGCAACTCCTTATCTGTTCAACTTGTATCATGAGACGCAGCAATTTGGTCTTCAGGCTCTACTTCTGATTCCAGTTCTCTTGCTGTTTCTGCAGCGGCTTCTTCCCCTAAGTCTGGAAACTTCAATTTGTAAAAAACAAAACAAAACAAAACAAAAAAACAACGTAGTATCTGTGAAGCGCAATAAAGCAAAGCCAACACAACAAGGTGCCCCTGGGCAGGACTGATCAGCAGAATTCCTACAAGAATCCCAAAGGTTTTTGCAGACATACACAAACTCATTGTAAAATGTATTTAATGGAGCACGAATATTAAAATAGTGAAAGCAATCCTGAAAAGACAGGAATACAATGCGATGAATAACTGCCCGTCATTAAGGCTGTCTTGGCTGAAACAGTGAGGTATTGAGGGAGGCATAAACACAAAGACAGGAAAATAATAAAGAACCCAGAAAGAGGGCCACACAAATACTCTCAGCTATGGTTTAACAAAGGTACTAAAGCTATTCAGTGGATAAAGGACAGCATTTTTAACAAATGAGGAAGAAATGCAATACCCAGGGGCAAAACAGTAACAACAAAAATAGCCTTGCCCTAAATCTCATGTATAAAGCAAAAGCTAACTGAAAATGATCACAGATACCAATGGAAAATGTAAAAAAATTTAAAAAGGGAGGAAAATCTTCAGAATGTAGGACTATGCAGAGTTCCTGTATTTGACCCAAAAAAAGCACAACCCATAAAAGGAACAATTGATACACTTGAACTCATAAAAATGATACACTTTTTTCCTTAAAAACCCATGTGAAGAGGAAGAAAGGAGAAGCTAAAATCTAGGAGAAAATATTTACAAACAACCTCTCAGAAAAAGACTACATCTAGAATATACAAAGAGCCCTCCTCACTCAACAGTAGAAAAGCAAACAATTCAGGCAGAAAATGAGCATCAGATACTTCATCAAAAAGGAAGTGCAGGTGGCAAATAAGCATAACAAAACCTGATCAACATCATTAGCAACTAGGGAAATGCAAATGCCAACCATCATGGGATACTGCTAAGTAACTTTCATGGAGACAAACTCAACAACAGTTACACAATACCACATGCGGAGTAGGGCACAGAGAAACTGGACCACGCACTGCTGATGGGAACGGAAAATTAACTGTAATATCACCCACAATTAGTCTTCCGACACGATAAATTATTTTCACATGAAAACTTGTACACAAAGTTTACAAAAGCTTTAATTTTAACAGTCAAAACTTGGGATCGGTCCGGATGTCCTAGAACAGATTAAAAGCTAAACAAGCTGTATAGGTATATGCCCTGTGGGACACTAACTCAGTAAAGTAAAGGAACAGACTACTGATAGATGTACCACCTCGGATGAATCTGTAGGAAATTATGCTGAGGGGGAAAAAAAGTCAACAGCAAAAGGTTACATTCTCCAAGATTCCTTTGTTGTAATTTTTAAAATGATGAAACTTTAGAAAAGGAGGGCAGAATTAAGAATTAATTAATTAAGAATTAACATCACACATTAAGGAGAGGGGTGGGAGGGGTGAGGAAAGAGGAGGGCATAGTTATGAAAAAGCAGCACAGGAACCCTTGCAGGACCGAAGTATCTGTATCCGGACTATGGTGGTGGATATATGACTCCGCACAAATGATAAAACATCACAGAACTTAACACACAGAAATGAATACAAGTGAACTGGCCAAAGAAAAAGGACAGCAGTGGATTTTACCAATGTCAATACCCCCTCCTGGGAGACTGTTCTCTGTCGGTACGGTTGCAAGACGTCACCATTGGGAGAAACTGGGCAAAGGGTACAAGGGATTTCTCTGGAATATTCTTACAGCTCTATTTTACTTAAAACTCTCCTCAATTTTTTCATGCAAAATAAAAAGCTGAAGGAGTTCCTCACCACCAGACTGGCCTTATGAGAAATGTTTAAGGGAGTGCCTTAAGCTAAAAGGAAAGCATGCTAATTAGTAACCAGGAAAACATGTGAAAGTGCACATTTCAAGGTCAATGTACAGTGGAATTCTGAATAATCTAGTGTTAACTGCTTAATCACTTACAAATACTGTATGAAGAACAAAAGACAAATAGTAAAAAAATAACTATGATCATAATAAATACAGTAATTAGTTAACGCACACGCAAGGTAAGGAGATTTAAATAGAGGGGCGCCTGGGTGGCTCAGTCGCTTGAGCATCTGACTCTTGATTTCACTTCAGGTCATGATCTCTCAGTTCATGAGTTCAAGCCCCATGTCGGGCTCTGCATTGGCAGTGTGGAGCCTGCTTGAGATTCTCTCTCTCCTTCCCTCTCTACCACTCCCCTGCTACTTCCCTCTCTCAAAATTAAGTAAACATCAAAAAAAAAAAGTTTAAATAGAGACATAAAAACATAAAACACTAAGGGGAGTAAAAATATAGAGAGCTTCAGAATGCATGTGAAACTTTCTCAATTGAAAAAAAATTTTTATGTTTATTTTGAGAGAGAGAGAGAGAGAGAGAGCAAGCACAAGCAGGGCAGAGGCAGAGACAGAGGACAGAGAGAGAATGTCAAGCAAGCTCCATGCTGTCAGTCCAGTGCCCAATGCGGGGCTCATGACCTGAGCTGAAATCAAGAGTCATGTGCTTAACCAACTGAGCCACCCAGGCGCACCCAAAATGCATGTGAACTTAAAGTGTTAGCAGTTTAAAATAAGATGTTATAAGATGTTTTATGTAATAATCTGTGAAAGCAAAGCAAAAACCTACAGTAAGTACACACAAGAGGAAGAAATCTACATATAACATTACAGGAGCACCTGGGTGGCTCAGTCAGTTAAGCATCAAGCTCTTGAATGGGCTCAGATCATGATCTCACTGTGGTGAGATAGAGCCCTGGGTCAGGATCCATGCTGGGAATGGAGCCTACTTAAAACTCTTTTTCTCCCAGTCTCTCTGCCTCTCCCCCAACTAACACTCTCACAATCAATCAATCAATCAAATTTAAACATAACATTATAAAAAATGTTCAAATCACAAGGAAAGTGAGCAAGAGAAAAAGGAAAAAAGGAATTACACAAATCAATAGGGAAACAGACATAATAGACCAGATAAACTTAACATACAAAATACATTCCACCAAATAGCTGCATAATAATACAGTTTCTTCTCAAGTGAACATGAATCATTTTCCAGAACACAACATATGTTAGGCCACAAAAGAAATTTAAGAAGACTGAAATCTTATGATTACTATAAGCATCTTTTCCAACCACTATGGAATGAACAAGATGCCTAACCACAAGAAATCTGGAAAACTAACAAATACAGGAGGGTTAAACAACATGATACTAAATAAGCAATAGGTCAAAGAAGAAATCAAAAGAAAAATTTTAAAAATCTTGAACCAAATGGAAACTGAAATACAACACAGTAAAACTTAACGGAACACAGCAAAAGCAGCTCTTTGAGGGAAGTCTATAGTGATAAATGCCTAGCTTAAGAAACAAGAAATATCTCAAATCACTTAACTTTACACCTCAAGGAACTAGAAAAGAACAAACGAAGCCCAAAGAAAAGAAGAAAGTAGAAGGAATAAAACAATAAAGATCAGAGCAAAATAAAGATTCCAAAAAGACAATAAAAAAAATCAACAAAAAGCAGTTAAAAAAAACACAAAAAATATGGACTTTTACCTACACTCACCAAGAAGAGAGCAGATTCCAGCATATAAAATCAGAAATGAAAATGGAGACATTACATACCATACCACAGAAATACAAAACACGAGAAACTATTATGAACAATTATATACCAACAAGATTGGACAACCTAAAAGAAATGAATAAATATATAGAAACATACAACCTACCAAGAATGAATCATGAAAAAAGAGAAAATCTGAACATATCAATTACTCATAAGGGGCCTAAATCAACAATCAAAAACCCTCCCAACAACCAAAGTCCAGGACCAGACAGATGGCTTCACTGGTGAATTTTACCAAAAATTCAAAGAAAAAATTAATACCAATTTTTCTCAAATTAATAGAATTTTTCTCAAATTATTTAAAAATACATACAAAAGGAGGGAACACTTTCAAACTCATTTTATGAGGCCAGCATTACCTGATACAAATACCAGACAAGGACACTACCAGAAATGAAAACTGAGGTCACTATCCTGGATGAACAGACATGCAAAAATCCTCTACAAAACATTAGTAAACCAAATTCAACACTACATTAAGAGGATCATACATCAGGGCGCCTGGTGGCTCAGTCGGTTGAGTGTCCAACTTCGGCTCAGGTCATGATCTCACAGTTTGTGAGTTCAAGCCCCACGTCGGGATCTGTGCTGACAGCTCACAGCCTGGAGCCTGCTTCAGATTCTGTGTCTCCCTCTCTCTCTACCCATCCCTCACTAGTACTCTGTCTCTCTCTCAAAAATAAATAAAAACATTAAAATAATAAAATTTTTTTTAAAAAAAAGCATCATACATCATGATCAGGTGACATTTATCCCAAGGCTACAAGGAAGCCTCAACATAAACAAATGCATCAGTACAATACACCGGATTAAGAAAATGAAGGATAAAAATCATATGACCATCTCAATAGGTGGTTAAAAATCATGACAAAATTCACCATCCATTACGATAAAAATTCTCAATAAAGTGGGTTCAGAGGAAATGAACTTCAACATAACAAAGGCCATATATGACAAACCCCCAGCTGACATACTCAGCAGTGAAACTTTCAAAGTCTTCCTCTGAGATGGGAAACCCAGGCAGATGCCCACTCTCGCCACCTTGATTCAACACAGTACGGGAAGCACCAGTCAGAGCAAGGAGATACAGAACAGTTCAAGGCATCAAAGAAGGAAAAGGCATTCGACTGGAAAGGAAGAAGGACTCTATTTGCAGATGGGAGGGTGTTATATGTAACAACCCTAATGACTCCACCTACAAAGAAAAAAAACTCTGTAAAACAAATGAATGCAGAAAAGTTGCAGGTTATAAAATCAACATACAAAATTAGCTTCATTTCTGTACTTTAAAAATAAAACATCAGAAAGATAAACTAAGAAAACAATCCCACACAAAATTATATATCAGAAAGAATAAAATACCTAAAAATAAATGGAACCAAAGAGGTGAAACACTTACGTACTGAAAACTACAAGACAGTAATGAAAGAAACTGAAGAAGCCACAATAAATGGGAAAACAGTCCATGCTCATGGGTTGGAAGAATTAATACTGTCAAAATGTCCACACTACCCAAAGCAATCCACTTATTAAATGTAAAACCTGAAGCCATAAAACTCCTGGTAGAAAAGATAAGGGGTAAGCTCCTTGAGATCGGTTCTGACAATGACTTTTTTGGATTTGATACCAAACACCAAAATAAACAAGTGAAACTGCAGCAACCCTAAAGGCTTCTCTATAGCAAAGAACACCAGCAATAAATAGGCAACCTATGGAATGGAAGGAAACAATTTTAAATCATGTATCTGTTAAGGGGTTAATATCCAAAATATATATATAAGAACTCCTACAAGTCAATAAAAACAATGACAAAAAACACAATTACAATATGGGCAGAAGTTCTGAACAGACATTTTTCCAAAAAACAAAAAAAAGGCTTACAAATGGCAAACCCATACATGGAAAGGTGCTCAATGTCACTGATGATAAGAGAAAGGCACATCAAAACTACCACGAAATATAACCTCACACCTGTTGAAAAAGGCTATTATCAAAAAGACAAGAAATAACAAGCACTGGCAAAGATGATGAGATAAATGAAAACCTTGTGGGCTATTGGTGGGAATGGAAGTACAGCCACTAAAAACCACAGAAAAGTTCCTCAAAAAATTGAAAACAGAACCACCAGATAATTCAACAATTTTATTTCCAGGTATATATCCGGGAAGTCACTATCTCAGAAAGATATGTGCACCCCCATGTCCACTGCAGCATTTACTTATACACCCAAGACACGGAAACAACCTAAGTGTCCATCAATGGATAAACAGGTAAAGAAAACACGGTGTGTGTGTGTGTGTGTGTGTGTGTGTGTGTGTGTGTGTGTATTTACATATATATATATTTACATATGTATATACACACACACATATATATATACACATATATATACATATATATGTGTGTATATACATATGTAAATACACATATATATTACATATATATACATATATATGTGTGTATATATATATGTAAATACACATATATATATTACATATATATACATATATATGTGTGTATATATGTAAATACACATATATATTACATATATATACATATATATGTGTATATATATGTATATGTATATATACATATATATACGTATATATGTATACATGTATACGTATATATGTATACATGTATACATATATACGTATATATGTATATATGTGTATATATACGTATATATATGTGTATATATATATATGTAAATACACACACACATATATACACACAGTGTATATATGTGTGTGTATGTATATACATATATGCAACCATTAAGTAAACACACACATATACACACATGTAAAATAAGAGGAAATCCTACCATCTGCAACAACATGGACGGATCTTAAGGGCATTATGCTAAGTAAAATTAAGAAAAAGAAAGAAATACTGTCTGAATTCACTTATATGTGCAATCTTAAAACAATCAAAGTTGGGCAGGGGATGAGATGTGTCAACAGGTGATCAAATGGCACAAAGCTCCAGTTACAGGAGTCCCCTCTTACCATGGAGGATACATTCTAAGATCCCCAATGGATGCCTGAAACTGTGGCTGTTACTCAACCCTACGTATGCCATGTTTTGTCCTATACATACATCCCTATGGTAGAGTTGAGTTTATAAATTATATCACAATAAGGGATTAACAACAACAATAAGATAGAACAATTATAATAATGTACTATAACACAAGTTATGTGAAAGTAGTCTCTTTATCTGTCTCTTAAAATATCTTATTGCACTCTACTTGCCCCCTTCTTTCTCCTGTGATGATGTGAGATGATACAAAAGCACATGTGACGAGATGAAGTGAGGTGAATAATGCAGGCATTGTGACACTAATGACCTACTGACAAACATGAGAAAGGAAAATTATCTGCTTTGGGGCCATAGTTGACCACTGGTAACTGAAACCATGGAAAGTGAAACCGTAGATGTGGTAAGACAACTGTATAAAATAAATAAGTCTGGGGAGGTCATGTACAGCATGGTTACTCTGGTAACAAAAATGTACTGTATATTTGAAAGTTGCTAAGATAATACATCTTAAAATTCTCATCACACATACACACAAAATCAGCAACTCTGTGTGGTTATAGATGTTAATTTAGTGTAATAATAGTATTGCAATATATACATACATCAAGTGATTATGTTGTAAACCTAAAACTGACAGCAGTATCACGTTACATGTCAGTTGTATCTCAATATAAATAAACATAGATAGACAAAATGAAACTCTGAAAATACACACAAAGAATGAAAAAGAAAAAGGGGAACAAAATTACAAAAGAAAGGGAAAATAAGGAAACAATAGTAAAATAATAGGCATAAATCCAATTATATCAATAATGACATTAAACTTTACTGGAATAAATACTCCAATTAAAGACGTTTTTATTGAGAATAGAAAGGGGTCAATTATATGTTGTCTATAAGAAACATGCATTTTAGATATAAGGACATAGATAATTGAAACCAAATGGTTAGAAACGTATCCCTGGCAAACCGTAAGCACAGAATCACTGAATTAATAATATTAATTTCAGATAACATTTGAGAGCAAGGGTTAAAGGGGACATTTTATAAGGATAAAAGCACAAACTGTGGTTTTTAGTTTGAAGGTCTTCCATGTTTTCTGCTAAACTTATAATGAAGATATATGGGGTTTTTTCAATAAAGGCAGAATTAGTATTAACACAATTGAACAAATATCCATAACATAATCTCTCAGTAAACTAGAAATAGAAAGGAGCTTCCTTGATCTGGTAAATGGCATCTATGAAAACTTGGAGCTAACAATGTATTTAATAGTGAAGGACTAAAATGCTTTTCCCCTAAGATCAGGAACAAGAAAAGGATACCTACTCTTATGACTAAATACTGTAAAATCTGGCCATTCAAACAGGATCAGTAAAGAAACAAAAGGTATAAAAATCAGGAAAAAAACATAAACAAAAACACAGTCTCTATCTGCATATGACACGGTGGTTTATATAGAAAATCCTAAGTAATCTTTAAAACAACTACTATAGCAAATGAATTTAACAAGGTGGCAAATACAATACGCAAATATACAACATGCAAACATCTACTGAAAACTGAAACTGACAAATGAATTTTTTAAATATTCCATTTAAGACAGTACCAAAAAAAAAAAAAAAAGAAACCCTACAAAATACTTAGGAATAAATTTAGCAGAAAACATGCAAGGCATTTAAACTAAAAACTGCCAAAAAAAAAAAAAGTGAATTTTTTAAACCTAAATAAACATGGAAAAACTAACATGATCAGGTATAGGAAAACTTCGTATTATTAAAATTTCACTTCTCACCAACTGACTGGGAGATATATGGAAACTCCAATCAGAATCTGGGGCATTTTTCATTGTTTTTAGAAACTTGACATGCTGATTTAAAATTTTTAGAAACAGGGGCACCTGGGTGGCTCAGTTGGTTGAGTGTCCAACTTAGGCTCCAGCCATCATGATCTTGGGGTTCCTGAGTTCCAGCCCCATGTCAGCTCACTGCTGTCAGCACCTAGCTGCTTCGGATCCTCTGCCCCCCTCTCTCTGCCCCTCCCCCACTGGTGCTCTGTCTCAAAAATAAAAACATTAAAAAAATAAAAAATAGACATTTTTGGAAATACAAAGGACCTAGAAAATATAAAACAATGTTGAAAAGGAACCAAGATAAAATACTTATACTACCTGACATCAGATTTGCTGTAAAGGTACAGTGATGAAGAAAGTATGGCACAGGATTAACAAACAGATCAATGCAAGAGAACAGTGGAAAAACAGTGCATCTAAGAAGAAACAGAACATACTCGGATCAAATCTTCAAAGAGCCAGATAGACAGATCTTCACTGCAGCAAATATGCCAAGATAAGTTTGAATTTACCATAGTTGGGGGAAAATTTCAAGTTACTTAGATCTTTCTAAGTTCAAAGAAGTGTATTTATAGTAATAAATAAGAAGCTAATGCAAAATGAAAAGGCCCTAAAGTTGAAAACCGAATCAAATGAACACTAAAGCAGATAATATTAAATAATTTTTCAGATCTGCAAATGAAGGCCCCAGAAATGCTTCTTTGAAAATACTTTGGCCTGGAAATTCTGAATTCTTTTTTTTTTTAAGTTTATTTATTTTTTGAGAGAGAGAAAAGCATTAGCTGGGGAGGGGCAGAGGGAGAGAGGGAGACACCGGGAGCCTGATGCCTGCTCAAATTCACCTACCAGGAGATCATGACCTGAAGTGAAGCTGGATGCTCAAAGGAATGAGCCACCCAGGTGCTACTGAAATCTTTTTATTATTATGCTAACCATTACACTGCTATTACACTACCATCAAGCCAGAAAAGCACCAGTCTTTATTTTGAGATAATAAACAAAAAGAGACCATTTTATGCCCAGAAAAGAAAGAAAAGAAGGACAACAGGAAGGAGGACAGAAGAGAAAAAAGGAAGCAAAGGGACAGATGAATAGCAAAAAAAAAAAAAAAAGTATCCAAATGAAAGGAAAAGTCACAGGGCAGAATGTTCCAGGGGCAACCTAATATAACCAAATAACATTCTAAACGAACAAATGGAGTTAATAAAATTGCAGACCTTTCTTATTACAAGCTTCATGGATTGCAGAATTTGATTTTTTGTTTCTACTTAAAAAGTAGAAATAAAATTGACTCTCAATGTTAAATGACGTAAGGAAACTACAAATGGGTAGCACCATGAGATCACCTTGAAGAAAATTAATAAAATGTGTCCATTTCCTTCCCTACTCCTAATTCCCAGGCTTGAACACACATTCCCACTCCATCACCAAAGAAATGAAGGTTTATGACTATGTAAAAGTTTGAAGATTGGTAGAAGTCTAAAAGATGTGTTAATAATAAAGGTTAGCACAGTACCCATGGATTAAGAAATAAGATTAAAAAAATAAGACTTACTGCTCTCTGTTCCTGGTGCCCCATAACATAACTCCTATTTCAAAAGTTAAAAAAAAAACCAAAAAAACAAAAAAATTATCCCATAGGTGAAAGATAACCCCTAAGGAAAAATTTTAAATGGAAATACTTGAAAACATACTTACTAAGCGCAAGTTAAGAAATCATCCCCTTCAATCAATTTCACTGAGCAAAAGTAATGGATATTGACCTGAATATGCAATACCTGTACCTTGAACAGGAAACCCTTACAACTATCATAATGTAAATAATTTTATATTCTAAGTATTCAAACATATCACCTTTCTACAAAGTGCTTATGATCACTGAAGAGTCATTAGAGACAGGAAAACACTGTTGTATGTTACATACGTAGAGTATAATGTTAGAGAGAAAAGTACATTAAAATACCTGCTGGGAGTTTCAGCATAATTTTTAGCCTAAGCACTGAGAGGACTCTATGTGATTTAATTATAATTACATAGATATACACATACACACTAATATACATATATACATATACATAGTATATATAACATACTAACATATGTATGTATACATATACACTAATTACATGGAACAACAAATAAGGCCAATAAGTAGAAAAATCATCTTTCTTAATATAGTCACAAGATGCTAAATTCTAAAGCTTTTCATAAAAATAACTCTATTGTCATTTATTATTTGAAGTTTTATTTTTATTGTTGAACTTCCTAAGTGCAGGGTTGGATTTGACGTGTTCTAAAACAGCTGAAGTGCTTACTTACACACTGAGCATGTTCATGGTGTTTTCTTTCTCCAGCCTCACATAACATACCTTAGACAGTCTTTTGGAAGATTCACAATTATGGTCTGCACATGGCTTAGGTCCTTTTTCAGTGTCTAGAGATGAAACTGAGAAAATACATTTTATTTTATCATGGGCCCAAAGTACTGTATCATAATATTAAAACTGGCTTTTGAAATATAAAACAGATGATTTATCTAATACTTCTCTTCCACTCGTAATTAAGCAATTTTCCTAATGTTAAACTACTCTTTTTAGCTACAAACCTAAGCCAAAAAGTTTTTTTAATATGAATCAGGAAAACCTCACTATTACATTGATCCTAAGAATTAATAATAACGATAGTAACAATAACAATGCCTGATCATAACAATAAAGACTAGAACAGAAACGTATGAAATAAAGAACAGAAAAATCATAGAAAAGCTTCACCAAAGTAAGAGTTAGTTGCTCCTCTGAAAAGGAAACAAAATTGGCAACCTCTTAGGAAAGCTAACCAAGGAAAAAAGAAATGTCCCAAACCAACAAAATTATAAATAAACAAGGAGACACTATAACCGATAACATGGGAATTCAAAGGATCATTAAGAGACTACCATGAATAACTATACCTTACTTGACTGAGGAATATGGAAGATATAAAAAATTTGCAAAGACATAAAAACCAAAAGGGGAGTAAGAAAAAGAGAACTTTAGAGATTTCTATTAAATAATATTTCTAAATTACCTCATCAACCTAATTACCAGGGTTCTAAAACCCTCAGTTACTTCACTATGGACCAAAATATACAAAGTCTGATTTCTACCCCTAGGTCTATCACCAAGAAACCCAGGCACATTATTTACTATCTCCTTGAGACTTCTGCTCTCTGCTCTGTAAAACAACAGGCTAAATATTATGATTTTGACATTCTTTCCAGTTGTAAAAATAAGATTTAAAATATAAATATGTCAGGGGCGCCTGGGTGGCTCAGTCAGTTGAGCGTCTGACTTCAGCTCAGGTCATGATCTCACAGCAAGTGAGTTCGAGCCCCATGTCGGGCTCCATGCTGACAGCTCGGAGCCTGGAACCTGCTTTGGATTCTGTGTCTCCCTCTCTCTCTGTCCCTAACCCACTCGCATTCTGTCTCTGTCTCTCTCAAAAATAAACAAACATTAAAAAAATTTTTTAAATATAAATATGTCGCTCTTAACAATCTAAGCTCTTCTCTAACCACAAGCAATCATGACTTATTTTACTTTCTCCAAATTCTCAATCATATCCTACCCATTAGCCATTCTAGAATGTTTCCTAGATATACTCTGTGTTGTCTTTATACATGACTTTTAAGTTGCTATTCTGCATGGAATTCTTTTAAAACACCAATAATTTCATGGGTCTCCTTAACTGTTTATCTCCTAATGACATCTCTACTTTCATAGCACCCAAAGAACACCTGGAATTTCCGCCACAGTATTTGCTATACTACTGTTACATGACATCTTCCTTTAAGTAGAATATGACCTTCTTGAAGAAAGATCCTTGCTCTATATTATTGACTTTGCCTGATATGTTATGTAAAATATGTTGGATGGATAAGTGTTGATACGAAGGTAATAAAATTGACCACAGAAGTACTAATAAATGCAGAATACACTTGTAGAATATTGGGCAATCTTCATTATTTCAGTATTCTTTTTTATTTTTATTTTTTTAAGTTTATTTATTTTGACAATTACAATTGAGAGAGAGCATGCACGGACAGGGGAAAGGAGAATCCCAAGCAGACTCCATGCTGTCAGTGCTGAGCCCAACGCAGGGCTCGATCTCACGAACCGCAAGATCATGACCTGAGTGGAAATCAAGAGTTGAACACTTAACCAACTGAGCCACCCAGGCGCCCCTTCAGTATTCTCCCCAAACCAGACACATTATGTAACTTCCCTGCTTTCATCTGAATTAATATCACAAAGAATTATCAAATATCACAAAAAAGACAAACCACATCTGGGTGATTTTATAAAAGCAAACAGAACAAGATGTTTGAGCTGAAGGAGACCTCCAAGTAGGGTTGTAGATTTGGAGGGGGAAAAAAAAAAAAAAGGAGGTTTTTTTTTTTTTTTTTTTTTTTTTTATGGACTATTTTTACTTTAAATCCTTTTAAAATGAGGCAATCCTAAAACCAGACCCAGGAAATGTAAAATTTCTAAATGTATGTATCAAAAATATACAATGGAGTTAAAGAAAGCATTTTCAAATTGTAGCCAAATATTTAAAATATTATTCACCCAAGGTAATGCTTGCTTTTGAAGCCACTGCTCATGAAGTAATTCAGAAGACGGTAGACCAGAGTCTACCAATTTAACATAATATGATTATGAGATCAGATCATCATGAAGATACACAATTTTATTTTTTTAACTTTTTAATGTTTATTTTAGAGAGAGAGACAGAGCGCCAGTGGGGGTAGGGCAGAGAGAGAGAGGGAGACACAGAAACCGAAGCAGGCTCCAGGCTCTGAGCTGACCTGTCAGCACAGAGCCTGATGCAGGGCTTGAACTCACAAACTGTGAGATCATGACCTGAGCTGAAGTTAGATGCTTAACTGACTAAGCCACCCAGGTGCTCCCACAATTTTATTTTTAATTTAAATCCTTATAAAAATTTTAAGGCAAATAAAAAAATTCATTAAAATCTACTATTTATTACGCTAAATCAAAATTGTTGGAAATAGTAACACAGAATCAACAGAAATTATCCAGTCTTCAGGATCAGTCAGTACGGACAGTGATCAATCAAGTCACCAACATGTAGAATGTTTAAGTTAAAATCCAGTACAAAGCTAGTAAGGGCCAACGGGCAGTATAGTTTCCTCCACCACGTTAGATAAACCACATAACGCTCACACTCCCTAGATCAGTTCACTCAATCAGTTCTCTGGATCTGAGACAGCACAATTTCTTCCTGAACTCCTGCCTATGATATACCTGCTTTACTTAGGCTAGATGGCTAACCTCACCCTGTATGAAACTATGCACCCTGTTTTGTTTTTTAAGATTAAACTTTCTATCAAATGAAACAATGAAAAAGAAACGATGTCAGTAATATGGTGATTTAGGATACTTCAAGCCATGTCCTACCACAGAAATGCTGACAAAAATAACCCAAAACAGAGTCAACTTTGCTGAAACTCTGGAAAATAGCTGAATTTTTACAATTAGAAGAATCAAATGGTTTTTCAATCAATGGTCTCTGAATCATTGATTCAAAAGAACCTGAATCAAGGGAAGTTGACTTAAGCACAGCACTTAAGGAATCTCTTATCAGAACACTAACATCAAGCTAAAGGACATGAGACCTGAGAGATCACACACAACAAAGAACGGTCTTTGCAAAGGTGGTTTAGATAAGTCACTAAACCAACAACCACAACACCTATAAACAATAACAACAGACACAAAAGAGGTGGAAGAATCTGGTTTCATGGTAACTACCGGTTAGAATATTAAAAATGTACAGTTTTCAAAAAAAAAAAAAATTACAAGGAATGAAAGAAGACAGTATGAACCATTCACGAAAACAAACAAACTATCCCTGAGGAAGCACAGAAATTTTAATTATTAGACAAATAAATATTCCATACCAACTGGATTGAATATACTCAAAGAGCTAAAGGAAATAATGAACAGAGAACAACAACAAAAAGGAAAATGATTTCTCAACAAATATATCATATTAATAAAGTAAAAGATTACATAAAAGGAGACCAAACAGAAATTCTGGAACTAACAATTACAACAACTAAAATGAAGAACTCACTACAGGTTTTCAATTGATCTTGTGAAAGAAAGAACCTGTGAATTTGAGGATAGGAAAACTGAGAGTGTCCAGTTAGAGGAGCAGGAAGAAAAAGTAGGAAAAGAACTGAAGGCCTAAGAGACTGTTGGACTTCAGGTGTACTAACATAAGCATAATGGGGGTCCTAGTTGAGAAAAAAAAAAAAAGAAAAAGAAAAAGAAAGAGAAAAAGAAAAAGACTTGAAGAACACTTGAAAAAATAATAGACAAAAGTGTCCCAATTTGATAAAAGACATGAATCACATATCCAAAAAGATCAATGGAATTGAAGCAGGATATATGCAAGGGATTCAACAGTGAAAAAGATTATAACCAAACTGTCAAAAATCAAAGAGATAATCTGGAAAGCAGAAAGAGAGAGAGAGAGAGAAGAAAAAAAAAAAACTTGTCACTTCAAGTGCATAAAAAGATTAATCGCAGATTTCTTGTAAAAAAAACCATGGAGGTTCAAAGGCAGTGAGATAACATATTTAAAACATTAAAAGAAAAAATGCTTTCAACCAAGAATCCTGGAAAACTAGCATTCAGAAATGAAGAAGAAAGTAAAATATTCCAAACACAGTGTTTGAGACATTAGATAGTAACAGGACAACAGATAATAATTTGATGCTATACAAAGAAATAAATAACAGTTGTAAAGTTAACTACACAGGTGAAAGGCAATATTGCTGTATTTTTATTTTTTAACTCCACTTTTTTCATGTATATGATTAAAAATAAATACATAAGACAATAGTCATAAATCTATGTTAATGGTAAACAACGTATATAAAAATGCAATCACTGAGCACACCATAGAGAGGAAGGAACAAACTATCCTGGAGCAGAGTTTTGGTACACTGCTCATACTAGGCTAGTATTAATCCAAACTATATAGTTATACATTCAAGATGTTAATTGTAAAACGCACGGTGGCTGCCAAGAGAGTAACTAGATACGTTCAGAAAAGGAAATGAGAATAAAACCAAAATGGTATTTTATAGTCAATTAAACACAAAAAAATCAGTAACAGAAGCATTAAGAAAACAAAAAAGATCTGAGAGAACTACTCGTTTACAGTCCACCATGAAAGGAACCTGGATGCCATCACTCCCATCCTCGTAAGAGGTACACACACTGAAACTCACAAACTCTTCTTTGATTCACCAAGTAAGTAAGGTCTCCGGGAAAACTGCTGTCCACAAAATTGTAGAGAAAAATGGGTGGATACAGGTTAACTATTGCTCACCAGGAGAAGCCCCAAGAGCCGGCCAGGGGAACTAGTACCAGTAAGAAAACTGTAATTCAGAATCTGTTGAAGGCTCACAGCGAGCAAACTCAAGTATCAGAAACTCTAGGGGAGTTCTGTCTTACAGGGTCCTCCACAGGTTCGTAAGTGTAGGCCTCCATTCATCCCAAGAGGTTCTCCCGTATAAAACAACCCTCCTGAAGATGAGGAAAAAAATCAGAGTAGGTGTGGATAAAGTCAAAATTCTGTACAAACAAATGGAAATATTGAAGAGACAGGAAACTAAAAAGCAATCCTGGAGCTGCTAAGTATGAGAACTGAAGTGAATAACTGATCTGAAGGCAGATTTGATCAGGCAGAAGAAACAAATCAGCCAACCTAAAAACAGAACATTAGAAATTATCAAATCTAAAGAAAAGAAAAAAAACGAGGGAAAGTGATCAGAACTTAAGAAAACTTTTGAACATCATCAAATGGACCAAAATCTACACTGTGGGAGTCCCAGAAGGAAAAGAAAGTGACAGAGAAAGTATTTTAATAAACAGTGGCTTAAAACTTCTCAAACTTGATGAAATCATGAATATAAACATCTAGAAGCTCAACAAATACCAAGTAAGGTAAACTCAAAAAGACTCACATGAGGCCACATTATAATGAAGCTTCTGAAAGACAAAGAATCATGAGAGCAGGAAGAGAGAAGTAACCTGTCACATACAACGGATCCTCAATAAGGTTCTGAGCAGATTTCACATAAAAGCTTTTAGAGGCCAAATGTCCCGGGCTGATATAATAAAAGTGCTAAAAGTTGTTTTTTTTAAATGTCAACCAAGAATCTGGCAACATGCAAAACTGTCTTTCAAGAGTAAGGGAGGAATTAAGACGTTCCCAGATGAACAAAAGCTGAGGGACTCTGCTACCACTAGATCTGCCCTCCAAGAAATGGTCAAGGGAGTCGTACAGGGTGAAAGGAAGGACACGAGACAGAAATTCAAAGCCATGTGAATAAAGATCTCAATAAAGGTCAATGTATGAGTGATGCTAAAAGCTGCTATTATTGTAAGACTGGATTATAACAGTAATATTGACATGATTAAAAAACAGCCTAAAGGTAGTATGACTGCAACGTTGTTTTGTAACTTCACATTTTACTTTCTAAACAATTTGAGAGACTAAATTCATTTGAAATAATTATTAGTTTATATTTTGGGTCAATATGTAAAGTCATAATTTTATGTCATCAACAACTGAAAGGGGTGGGAAAAGAACTGTTGAAGGAGAGTTTCCAGACGGTACTAACATTATGCTGGTATAAATTCAAATTAGCGTTATGACATTGGGATGTTAAATGTAACTCCCATTTTGTCAACAAAGAAAATACCTATAGAACATACACAAAAGAAAATAAAGCAAGCTTTAAACATTTAAGTACAAAAAGTCAACTACACACAAAAGAAGACTGTAATTGGGGTGCCTGGGTGGCTCCGTTGGTTAAGAGTCTGACTCTTGACTTAGGCTCAGGTCATGACCTCACAGTTCGTGAGATGGAGCCTGGTGTCCAGCTCTGGGCTGACAGCGTGCGATTCTCTCCCTCTCTCTCTGCCCCTGCCCCACCTGCACATGTGCTCTCTCTCTCTCTCTCTCAAAATAAATAAACTTAAAAAAGAAAAAAAGAAGAAGAAGAAGGCTATAATGAAGAAAATGAGGAACAAAATAGAAAACAAGAAGCAACATGGCAGAAGTAAAGCCTGTACTATGGGTAATCACTTTAAAAGTAAATGAATTAAACTCTCAACTCAAAAAACAGGGATTGACAGAATGAATAAAACAGCCATAATCCAACAACGTGCTCTCTGCAAGAGGCTCACTTTAGATACAAAAACACAAGTACACTGAAAGTGGAAGGATGGAAAATGATACTCCACGAAAACAGTAACAAAAAGAGAGCAGGGGTGACTACACAAATATGAGACAAAATAAGCTTGAAATCAAAAAAGGGTATAAAAGAGAACATTATATATTAATAATAGATTTAATAGAGTGGTAATATGTAAAAATTATAAACATGTATGCACCTAATTCATGTACCTAATACCAGACTATGACAATTTCTAAAGGAAAACAGAACTGAGAAGAGAAACCCAGGATTGGTGGACTTCAATGGCAAATTCTTACAACAATTTAAAGAAGAATCAATACCAACCCTTCTCAAACTCTTCCAAAAAGCGGAAGAGGAAGGAACACTTCCAAATTCATCCTATGAGGCCAGCATCACCATAACACAAAAAGCAGACAAAGATACTATAAGAAAAGAAAATAATAACAGATCTGTATCACTAATAAACCCTGATGCACAATTCCTCAACAAAATACTAGCAAACTGAATTCAGGAGCATATTCACAGAGTAATACACCATGATTAAGTGGGATTTACTACCAGAATGCAAGGATGGATCAACATACAAAAAGCAATGTAAGACACCACATTAACAGAACAAAGGGGCTAAAAACACACATGCCCATCTCATTTGATGCAAAAAAGCCATTTTACAAAATTCAACACCCTTTCATGAAAAAAAGTCTCAGCAATATAGAAGCAGGAGGAAAATCCCACCATATAATAAAAGATACACACACACACCCACACCCACACCCACACACACACACACACCAACAACAGCCAAAATCATATTCAGTGGTAAAAGACTAAAAGCTTTTCCTTGAAGATGAGGAAAAAAACAAGGATGTGGACTTCTGCCATTTCTGTTCAACAAAGTACTAGAAGTTCTAGCCAGTGCAGTAAGGCAAGAAAAAGAAATAAAAAGTATCAAACTGGAAAGGAAGTGAAATTATTTCTATTCACGGATGATATAACATTATATGTAGAAATAAAGATTCCAGAAATAAAACTATACAAACAAATAAATTCAACAAACTTGCCAGATACAAAGTCAGGTGCATTTCTAAAACTACACCCAATAGTATGAAGAAGAAATTATGAAAACAATTTCATTTACAATAGTATAAAAAAATACTCAGGAATTAACCAAGAAGGTGAACAACTTACATGATGAAAATTATAAAGCACTGATGTGAGAAAATGAAGAAGACAAAAATAAATGGAAATATGCCCATGTTCACAGATCGGAAGACCTAATAGGGTTAAACTGTCAACACCACACAAAGCAGCCTATAGATTCCGTGCAATCATACCAAAATTCCAATGATGTTTTTGTAAAAATAGAAAAACCCACCCTAAAATTCATATGGAATCACAAGTGACTGGAATAGCCAACACAATCTTGAAAATGAACAAAGCTGAAAGCGTCACAATTCTTGATTTCAAAACTTATTAAAAAAACTATAGCAACCAAAACAGCATGGAACTGGCATAAAGATAGTCATACGGACCAGTGGAAGAGTTAGACACGAAGAAAGCCCTCACATATACAGTCAAATGATTTTTGATAAGGGTGCCAAGATGATTCAATGGGGAAAGGAAAGTCTTTCCAACAAACGGTGCTGGGAAAATGGACATCCACAGGTAAGAGAATGAATTTGAACCTTTACCTAATACCATATACAAAAATTAACTCAAAGTAGATCAAAGGCCTAAATGTAAGATCCAAAACGCTGTCAGAAGCAAGTATAGGGCAAAAGCTTCACAGCACTGGATGTGGCAATGATTTCTCACATATGGCACCAAAGGTATGGGAAATAAAATAAACTAGACAAACTTCATGAAAAGTTGAAAAATTGTACATCAAAAGACAACATTAGTAGAGTTAAGAGCAATGTACAGAATGGGAGAAACTACTTGCAAATTGAGATCTGATAATAGATTAATATACAGAATACACAGAAAAATCATAAAACTAAATAAAAAGATACCAACCTGGTTCAAAAATGGACAATGGAACCGAACAGACATTTCTTTCTAGAAAATGTACAAACAGCCAATAAACTCATGAAAAGGTATTCAAGAATCATTGATTATTAAGTAAATGCAAACCAAAACTATAATGAGATGCTGCCTCGTACCCATTAGAATGGTTATTATGAAAATAAAAAAAATGGGGCACCTGGATGGCTCAGTCAGGTGAGTGTCTGACTTCGACTCAGGTCATGATCTCACAGTTCGTGGGTTCAAGCCCTGTGTCGGGCTCTGGGTTGACAACTCACAGCCTGGAGCCTGCTTCGGATTCTGTCTCCCTCTCTCTGTGCTCTCTCTTTCTCTCTCTCAAACATAAATAAATAAGCATTAAAAAAAAAAAAAAGAACTAGTGCTGGTGAAGATATGGTGAATGAGAACTCCTACGCACTGTTATTGAGAATGGTAAATGTTGTAGCCACTGTGGAAAACTAAAGCAGTTCCTTAAAGAAATCAATACAGAATTACTACATTTATAAGTATACACTTACAACAATCCAGCAAATCTACTTATAAGTATCACTCCAAACAACTGAAGGCGGGGTCTCAAAGAGATACGCGTACACTCATAAGCAGCATTATTCACAACAGCTAAGCTTGAAAGCAAGCTAAGGGCCTTCAGTGGATGAATGGATAAGCAAAATGTGTGTGTGTGTGTGTGTGTGTGTGTGTGTGTGTGTGTGTGTACATGAAATATTACTCAGCCTTAAAAAGGAGGGACATTCTGACATATGTAACAACATGAATCAACCGTGGGGACATTACAGTAAGTGAAATAAGCCAGTAACAAAAAGAAAATGACTGTATGATTCCACTTATATGAGATCATTAAAATCACAGCAATAGAAAGTAGAATGATGGATGCCTGGGGCTGCGAAGAGAATAGGGACTTTATTTAATGAGGATAAAGAATCAGTTTTCTACGATGAAAAGGGTTTTGGAGATGGATGATGATGACAATGACACAAAACCATGAATGTATTTAATACCACTTATCTGTGTATTTGAAATAGTGAGGGCAAATTTTATGTCATGTGTATTGGACCACAATAAAAAATAGAAACTATTTTCAAAAGTATTAAGCCAACCTTCTCTTCAGGAACCATGCAAGCAAGAAGAGAGTAGAGTGAGTAAATCTAAGTATTGAAAGAAAAACTGCCACCAAACTAAAAGGCTGAATCCAGTGCAATTATCCTTCAAAACTGAAGAAGAAAAAAAGACTTTCTCAGATAAACAAAACTTGAGAAAATCTGTCACCAGAAATGCTGCCTGGCAAGAAATGTGAAAAGAAGTTCTTCGCAGAGAAGGAAAACAACATATGTCCAAAACTTGTATCTAAATAAATATCATTAGAGAAGTAAAAAGTGAAAGTAATATTAACATTAAACGGACAATAAATAGCTTGTTCCAAATAATGTGAACATCGTACAGTGGATTAAAGCTTAGGGACAATTAAGTACACAGTAGTGTTGTTGTAAGGGGAAGGGAGAACAAATCTGGGAATTCTGTTATAAGAAAACCGAATCATACGTATGCTCAATTAAAAGCAGAGAACACAGAAAAAGTAAAGACAAAAAAAGAAACAAAAGACAAGGGGCAGCAAACACAAAACAGTAACTAATGTGGCGGATCTCAATTCAACCCCATCCATACTGATTTTGAGTCAACGGTTTAAATATACCAATTAAAAAGACCGTCAGAATGAATTTTCAAAAAAAACCCCACCTAATTATATCTCATCTTCAAGAAACCCACTTTAAACACAAAGACACTGGTAGATGAAGATTAAAGGGGTAAGGGAAGATATACACACAAACTCAAATCAAAAGAAAGCTGGAACAGTAATATTAATTTTCATTGTAGATAAAACATCAGGAAAAGAAAAGTTATCACAATTAAGGTTATTATATGTGATAAAAGTGTCATTTTTCCAAGAAGACAGACAATCCTTAACGAGTACAAGCCTAATAACATAGTATGTAGAAATGGGAGGCCAAAACTAATAAAATCACAAGGACTCTGCTAATAGAGATGGGCACTTCAACAACTCTGATCAATCTGTGACAAATCCAGAAGGTAAAATATCAGTAACAACACAGTGGACCTGAAGAGCAACATCAATCAAATGCATCCAACTGACAATTATAGGATGCCTCATCCAGCAGGAGAATACAAATTCTTCTGGAGCACATGCACCTTTCACCACAACAGACAACACTCCAGACCACTGGACACGTTTTGAAAAATGTTTTGAAAGAGGAACGATACAATACATGCTCTCAGGCTGCAACGGAATTAAACGAGAAATACATGATAGAAAGAGAGCTGGAAGATTCTTGTACCTTAAACAACAGACCAATATATACCACATGAATAAAATAAGTCCCGATCAATTTTCAAATATTCTGGACCAAATGAAAGTAAATATACAACTTATCAATACAACTTATCAAAATTTGTAGGATACAGTAAAAGCAGGGCTTAGAGAGAAATTTATAGTACTGAACTCAAATACTAGAAGAGAAGAACAATTTATTTTTTTTTATTATTTTTTTTTTAATTTTTTTTTTTTCAACGTTTATTTATTTTTGGGACAGAGAGAGACAGAGCATGAACGGGGGAGGGACAGAGAGAGAGGGAGACACAGAATCGGAAACAGGCTCCAAGCCATCAGCCCAGAGCCTGACGCGGGGCTCGAACTCACGTACCGCGAGATCGTGACCTGGCTGAAGTCGGACGCTTAACCGACTGCGCCACCCAGGCGCCCCTAAGAGAAGAACAATTTAAATTAAATAATTAAAGTTTTTATCTTAAGGAAACCAAAAAAGGACAAATTCAATCAGAAGAACAGAAATATAAAATTCAGAATGTGTACTTGTGATGAACACCAGGTGTTGCATGGAAGTGCTGAATCACTATATTGTACATCTGAAACTAATACTACACATCATATGTTAACTAACTGGAATTTAAATAAAAACTTAAAAAAATGCAAATTAGAAAAAAATTTAAAAACACTGAGTAACTGGAATCAATAATAAAATTCAGGGGAATTAGAAAAGCAAAAACAAAACCAAAAACAAACAAAACCAAAAACCAGAAATCAAGAAAATTAAAATCAGAAAATCCGTATAGAAAATCTGTAATCAAAAACAGCAGAAAGAAGGAAACAATACAAAATAGAACAGGTATAAACAAAATAGAGAATAGAAAAAAACAATAAAATCAAGGAAAACAAAAAAAGTTGGTTCCTTAAAAAGATCTACAATATTGATCACCACCTAACCAAAGAAAAAAAGAAATTATGGGGCGCCTGGGTGGCTCAGTCGGTTAAGCGTCCGACTCCGGCTCAGGTCATGATCTCGCAGTCCGTGAGTTTGAGCCCCGCGTCGGGCTCTGTGCTGACAGCTCAGAGCCTGGAGCCTGTTTCAGATTCTGTGTGTCCCTTTTTCTCTGACCCTCCACCGTCCATGCTCTGTCTCTCCCTGTCTCAAAAATAAATAAACGTTAAAAAAAAATTACAAAAAAAAAGAAAAAAAGAAATTAAAGACAGGAATTACTACCTATCTACCTTTCATAAATAAAAAGAATTATAAGAGAATATTATGTATAACTATATGCAAAAATATGATACCCTAGATGAAAGAGATGAAAATATAAACCACCTAAACTGAGTCACAAAGAAACATAAAATATGAATAAGCATATAACAACAACAAGAAAAGATCAAATAAGTAATTAACAAACTCCCAATAAAGAAAAGCCCAGGATTCAATGGCTTCAGTGGTATATTCTATCAAGAGTAATTAGAGAAACTCTCAATGTCTTCTGGAAGAATAGAAAAGGGACACTTCCTACCTAATTTCATGAAGCCAACATTACCCTGACACCAAAGCCAGAAAAGGACATCACAAGAAAACTCTGGGCCAATTTATGAATGCAAACATTCTCCATAATATAGTAATGAACAAATTCCAGTAGCATACGAAAGGAATTTAAACCCTAACTAAGTGGGATATTTCCCAGGAATGCAAAGACAGTTCACCATATGAAAATCAAAAATTATAACACATGCATTCATAGAAGGGGTAAAAAAAAAAAAAAAAAAGGATAATCTCATTTGATAAAGAAGAAACATCTGACAAAATCTGACAGTTTCATGATAAACACACTCAAACTTGGAATTGAAATGAACTGCTTCAACCTGATGAAGAACTTTTATGAAAAGCCCATAGCCAATATTATATTCAATAGTGTGAGATGTAAGCTTTCCCTCTAGGATTACAAGCAATTCAAGGATGTTTACTTGTGCCACTTCTAATAAACAGTATACTGGACAGGCTAGCAAAATCAATTTGGCAAGAAAAAGAGATAAAAATTATACAAGTTGAAAACCAAGAAGCAAAGCTATTGTTATCCTCAGGTAACATTATCTTCTATATGGAAAAAGCTAAAAATTCCAAGCACAGACACAAAAAAACACAGAGCTAACAAATTAATTCAACCAAAATGCAAGAAAACACACAAAAATTAGTGAATTTCTACACACTAGCAATGAACAATGTCAAAATAAATTACAAAATGCACTCACAACAGCATCAAAAAGAACAAATAAGTACATAGTGATAAATCCATCAAGAGGTGCAATACTTAATACACTGGAAAGTACAAAACATTGCTGAGAGAAATTAAAGAAATCTGCTATGGCCTCAATATGTGTATCCACCCCCCAAATTCGATTCTTGAAATCCAAATGCCCAATGTGATGATATTAGGAGGTGGGGGTCTTTGGGAGGTTCTTAGGTCACGAGAGTAGTGCTTTTAGCCATGGGTTTACAAGTACTCTTGCAAAAGTCCCTCCAGAGAGATACCTGGCTTCTCCTGCTATGTAAGAATATAATGAGAAGTCTGCACACCTGAAAAGCATCCTTCCTGAACATGATGGCACCCTGATCTCAGAATTCCAGCTTCCAAAAATGTGAGAAATAAATTTCCACTGTATTTTTTTAAATGTTTATTTATTTTTGAGAGAGAGAGAGAGAGAAAGAGCATGAGCAGGGGAGGGGCAGAGAGAGAGAGACACACACAAAGAATCCAAACCAGGCTCCAGGCTCTGAGCTGTCAGCACAGAGCCCGACGCAGAGCTCGAACTCACAGACCACGAGATCATGACCTGAGCCGAAGTCAGACGCTTAACCGACTGAACCACCCAGGCACCCCTCATTTCCATTGTTTATAAGCTACCCAGTCCACGGTATTTTGTTACAGCAGCTCAACAGTCTAAGACAAAGTCCTAAATAAATGGAAAGATATCCTGTATTCGCAGATTGGAAGACTTAATACTGTTAAGGTGTTAATACTATTTAAAGCTATTGGTGGGTTCAGGGCATTCCCTACCAAAACCCTAATGGCCTTTTCTGGCAAAAATGGAAAGACAGATGCTAAAACCCATGGAACTGCAACCAACTTCAACTAGGCAAACCAACGTTGAAAAGAAGAACAAAATTGGAGGACTCTAATTTCCAAGGTTCAAATCTCACTACAAAGTACTATCGAAAGCTTATGATCAAAACAGTGTAGCGGGGCACCTGGGTGGCTCAGTCAGTTGAGCTTTGGCTCAGGTCACGATCTCACAGTTCGTGAGTTCAAGCACTGCATCAGGCTCGCGCACAGCCCACTTTGGATCCTCTGTCCTCTTCTCTGCCCCTACCCTGCTCACACTCTTTCTCTCAAAAATAAACATTAAAAACAAAACACAACAAAAACAGTGTGGTATTGGTCTAAGGACAGGCATACAGAACGATGAAGTAGAAGAGTCTAGAAATAAACCCATATATCGGTGGCTGGCTGACTCTCAACAAAGGTGCCATAACAGTGCAATGGGGAAGACCACAGGCTCTTCAAAGAATGGCGCTGGGACAACTGAACATCCACACTTAAGTGAAGACTGGGTCCATATTTCACAGTATATAAAAAATATTTACTCAAAATGAATCTTCGACATT
The DNA here is from genome assembly GCF_018350195.1 of Panthera tigris. Classification (NCBI taxonomy): domain Eukaryota; kingdom Metazoa; phylum Chordata; class Mammalia; order Carnivora; family Felidae; genus Panthera; species Panthera tigris. The sequence goes on from NC_056661.1 coordinate 64,499,652, forward strand.
TAGAAGATAAAATTTCAAATTCTTGAAAGAAAACAAAGCAGTATACATCAACAAAAAAGATCTCCAACAAACAACCTAACATGACACTTCAAGGAACAAGAAAAAATAAAAATAAAAAACTTGTCTTCACATTAGAAGAAAGACAAAAAGAAAAATTAAAGCAGGTATCTTCTTTGGAGAAATGTCTATTCATGCCTTCTGCCCATTTTTTTGATTGAATTATTTGGTTTTGGGCATTGAGTTTTACAAGTTCTCTACAAATTTTGGATACTGACCACTTATCAGATGTATCATTGGCAAATATCGTCTCCCATTCTGTAGGTTGCCTTTTAGTTTTTGTTGATTGTTTCCTTCACTGTGCAGAGGCTTTTTATTTTTATGTAGTCCCAATAGTTCATTTTTGCCTTCATTTCCCTTGCCTCAGGAGACATATTTTGAAAGAAGTTACTATAGCCAATGTCAATAAAGTTACTGCCTGTGTTCTCTTTTAGGATTTTTATGGTTTAAGGTCTCACTTTTAAGTATTTAATACATTTTGAATTTATTTTTGTGTACAGCGTAAGAAAGTGGTCCAGTTTCATTCTTTTGCATGTAGCTGTCCAGTTTTCCCAACACCATTGTTGAAGAGATGGTCTTTTTCCCACTGGATATTCTTTCCTGTTATGTCAAAGATTGATTGACCATATAGCCATCAGGCTTATTTCCAGATTTTCTATTCTGTTCTAGTGATCTATGTATCTATTTTTGTGTCAGTACCACACTGTTTTGATCACTACAGTTTTGTAATGTAACTTGAAGTCTGGAATTACGATGCCTCCAGCTTTGCCTTTCTTTTTCAAGATTGCTTTGGCTGTTTAGGGTCTTTTGTGGTCCATACAAATTTAAGGATTGGTTCTTCTAGTTCTACGAAAAATGCTGTTGGTATTTTGATAGGGACTGCATTAAAAGTGTAGACTGCTTTGGGTAGTATAGACATTTTAACAATATTTGTTCTTCCAATCCAGAGGGGAGGTGGATGGGGGGATGGGCTAAATAGGTGATGGGGATTAAAGAGTGCACTTGTCATGATGAGCACCAGGTGATACATGGAAGTTGAATTACTAGGCTGTACACCTGAAACTAATATAACACTATGTGTTAACTAACTGGAATTAAATAAAAACGCAAAAGAAATTAAAGCAGAAATAAATGGAATAGGGAACATGAAAAATAAAACAAATTATTAACAAAAAGAAGAGCTGGTTCTCTGAATTATTTTTTTTTATGTTTATTTCCTTTTGAGAGAGAGAGAGAGAGAGAGAGAGAGAGAGAGAGAGAGAGAGAGAAAGCATTAGCAGGGGAAGGGCAGAGAGAGAAGGAAGCACAGAATCTGAAGGAGGCTCCAGGCTCCATGCTGAGCTGTCAGCATAGAGTCCGACATAGGGCTCAAACTCACGAATGGTGAGATCATGACCTGGGCTGAAGTCAGATGATGCTTAACTGACTGAGCCACCCAGGTGCCCCCGGTTCTTTGAAAAAATAACAAAATGGATAACCTTTAGCTAGACAAGCAAAAAAAAAAAAAAAAAAAAAAAAAAGACAGATCCCAAATAAATAAAATTATAAATGAATCTGGAGACATTACAACTGATACCAAAGAAATACAAAGGATCATTAAAGGTGGCTATGAATAACTATACACCAAGAACTAGACAACCTAAAATAAATGGATCCATTCTTAAAAACATATAGCCTAACAGGGCTGAATCATGACAAAACAGAAAATCTGAACAGATCAACAACAAGTAGAGAATTGAATCTGTCACCAAGACCTCCCCAAACAGAAAAATACCAGGACCAGATAGCTTCACTGGCAAATTCTGCCCAATATTTTTAAAACCTCAACGTCAATCCTTCTCAAACTCTTTTAAAAAACTGAAGAAAAGGTAACATGCCCAAGCTCATTTTACATGGCCACTGTTATCCCTGATACCAAAGCCAGATACAGACACTACAAGAAAAAAAACTACAGACCAATACCCCTGATGAATACAGAAGGAAAGATTCTCAACAAAACACCAGCAAGCCAACTTCAATAGCACCTTAAAAGCTTCGTACCCCATGATCAAGTAGGAGTCATCTCTGGGATGCAAGGATGGTTCAACGTATGCAAATCAACAAGTATGATGCATCACATGAATAGAATAAAAAAATCCTATGAGTATCCCAGTAGATGCAAAAGTGTTTGGCAAAATTCAATAGTCATTCACAATTAAAACTCCCAACAAATCAGGTCAGAAGGAAAGTACTCCAACATATTAAAAGCCTACAGCTAACATCATACTCAATGGTAAAAGGTTGAAAGATTTTTCTCTAAGATCAAGAACAAGACAAGGAGGCCTATTCTCACCATTCCTATAGTAACAGCATTAGAAGTCCTGGCCCGAGCAATCAGGCAAGAGAAAGAAAAGGCATCTGAATCAAAACAGAATGAGTAAAAACGTCTGTGCCTGCAGATGATGCAATCATACTTACAGAAAATGCAAGAGACTCCACCAAAAAAATTGTTAGACCTAATAAATGAATTCAGTAATGCTGCAGAACACAAAATCAACATACAAACATAAATTGCATTTCTATACAGTAACAAGTTACTTTAAAAGAAATAAAGAAAACAATGCCACTCATAATAATATCAAAAACAACAATATAATTAGGAATAAATTTAAACAATAAGGTAAAAAGATCTGTACACTGAAGGCAGTAAGATATTGATAAGGAAACTGAAGACTCACAAATAAGTAGAAAGATATCCCAGGTTCATAAGGTTAAGAATCAACATTGTTAAAATGTCCATACAACCCAAAGCAATCTATGGATTCAATACAATCTTTATCAAGATTCCACCAGCATCTTTTACAGAAATATAAACACTCAAATTCTTATGGGACCACAAAGAATCCTGAATAACCAATGTACTTCAGGGAAAGAAAAAAACTGGAGGCAATACACTTCTAATTTCAATGTATATTACAAAGGTACGGTAATCAAAAGAGTATGGTATGGACATAAAACACATATCTATGGAACCGAGTTGAGAGCCCAAGAAATAAACTCATGCATATAAGGTCAAAGGAGCCAAGAATACTCAATGGAGAATAGGTAGTCTCTACAATAAATTGTACTGGGAAAACCAGTCACATGCCAGAGAATTAAACTGGACTCTGATCTCATGCCAATCTCAACCATTAATTTGAACTGAAGATTTAAATGTAAGACCTAAACCATAAAATTCCCAGAAGAAAACATACAAAAAAGCTCTTTAGTGAACATGCCAATGACTTTATGAATATGACAGCCAAAGCACAAGCAATGAAACCAAACCAAAACATGGACCTATATCAAACTAGAAAACTTCTTCACAGTAGAGGAAACGATTGTGTGTAAGGATGTATCCATACAGACACAATGGAACAGCATTTATCTGTGAAGAAAAAGCAAATTCTACCATCTGCAACAAAGTGGATGGACCTTGAGGGCATTGTGCTGAGTGAAATTAAGTCAAACAGAGAATGACAAATACTTTCATCTCATTTACATGTGGAATCTACAAAAACCACTCATAGGAACAGAGAACTGACTGGTGGATGCTGGGTTAGAGGGTAGGGCCTGAGGGAAATGAATGAAGTTAGACCAAGGATACAAACTTCTAGTTAGAAGATGAATAAGCATATGGATATAATATAGAGCATGGTGAATACGGTTAACAATAAGGTATATTTGAAAGTTGCTATAAGAGCAGACTGTAAAAGTTCTCACCACGATAAAATAATAAGATAAAATAAACTGTATGTGAGATGATGTGTTCACTTTACTGTGGTAATCATGTTGTAATATATATGTGTATCAAATCCTTATTCCTTACTTCTTCAACTTACGTAATGTTACGTATCAATTTATTTCAGTAAAGCTGGAAAAAGAAATACTGGATGAAGGACGTGAATATACTTTTCTCCAAAAAAGAATACACACAAATGGCTAGTAAGCACATGAAAAGGTGCTCGGCATCATTAGTCATTAGAGAAATGCGTCTCAAGCCCACCGTGCCTTGTTTCCATTACCATCATTTTTCTCTTATAGGTTCAACTATACTTCCAAGGTTTTCTAAGGACTATTAAATGCCTAATAACAGCACCTATTAAATACACTGGGTAAAAGACCTCATGACTCATGAATGCTAACAGTGGGTCCTTGAAGAGCTGAAGAACCAGTCTAACTGTGATACTTTGTCTCAGCAGCTGCAGAATAACTTTCACAATTTTTCTGGAGAAGGAGAAAAGCAGTAAGGAAGATAAAAAAAGACAGTGAAAATGGGGCTGAACTTCTCTTCTTCTTTTCCTGTAAAGCTTCACACCTCTCAGGTGTGTCTAAAAATTTAATCCTAGATGTCCAAAAAAAAAAAAAAAGAGAGAGAGAGAGAGAGGGGTGAATACAAACACCAGCAAGAGAGGAATCAAGGACAGAGTAAAGAAGAAAGAAAGGAGTACGGCAAGCAAGATCATTTGAGATGGAAAGGGGACGGAGTCAATTGCCATGGGACCCAGTAAAATACACCGACAGTTATTCCAAAGTGCTCATTCATCAACAAGCCCTTTATATAAGTCTAAAATCAATTCCTCGAAATTCATTGAAATTTCCAGAAAATACTGGGCCTCCACTCTGTGTTATTAGGAAAAGCACTGTAAGCTGTTAGAACAGTCCCTCTGATCTATATTAACTCTTCTTATTGCACTTAGATGCTTTTTGCAAATTAAATCCTGTAGTCAAATATCAAGATAGGCATTTCCTTATACTAACTCCATTCTCTAATAAGTTACCATAGCAAGGTTTAGTTATTTGAGAGTGCAAAATTTTCACTGAGCACGTAAATCAGTAGAATTTTATTTGGGGGCCTATCAGAACTAAGCCAGAGTAGAGAACATGAAAAGTATTCAAATCTATAACATTTACATTCTAAAAATGTTGTTGGTAATTCACATGTCTTTAAAATTTGCTATTCGTTTTCTGTAAAGGACTGTGTTTACTTACCTGAAAATGTAAAGAACAATTCATTCTGCAAACCAGCTCTTTGCATTTTAACATGATGGCATTCAGACTTCAGTAAAGAAACCTCACATGAAAGGTCAAGAACCAATTTGCTTAAAATCTGAAGAAGTTTCTTCTCAAAAGAAATATTATAAATACTATTGCAAGGAGCTGCATGATATCGAGCCGTGAACTGGTAATAATAATGAGGCTCACGATAAGCTGTAAAAAATTAAACAGAGTAACACAAAAGCGGTTATTTAAGCAATTCAAATGCATTGCAACTACTCAAGAGAAATCATTACTTGGAATAAGTTCATAGTATTTTTATATCCATCCTGAGGAAACTGAGGGATACGGGGGTTATGTCACACTCCCATGCCTATGGTGTCAAAACTAAGATTCTAACGGAGAAACCTGCCCCAGACTCCATGCCCTTAACCAATATATTATTCTTCCTCAAACTTAGGAATGAAAGTTCTCTTAATATTCATCTTAGAATAAACTATAGTCATATAATTACCAGCTATAAGCAACAAATAGTATGTTTCTCATAAATCTACCAGTTTTATCGAGTGCCATTACAATATCTGAAATGGGGGACGTTATTCCTGCCCATTTCAATATATAACTGAAATGACACAAAAAAATAAAGATGATAAGAAATCCATAATAATTACATATATTATGTAACCACATGCTCTGACACAAAGAAATCAAAATGCAAATCAACAATTAAAATCCATCAAACACGGCTTGGAGCCTAGAACCTGCTTTTGGATTCTGTCTCTCTCTCTCTCTCTCTCTCTCTCTCTCTCTCTCTCTGCCCCTCACCTGCTCATGTTCTGTCTCTGTCTCAAAAATAAACATTAAAAAAAATTTTTTTAAATAAATAAAATCCGTCAAACATTTGAAAACAAACTACGACTAAATAACAAATGGTACATCTAATAAAGTAATGACTATTAAAAATATTATTAAAACAATTATAGTAGCAGGACATGACAGCTGGAGAAACAGAAGCCCACATCCCAATGAAAAATAACGTAAATTATTTTTAAAAAACAACCATTTATAGTCTCTGAAAATGGTCCTAATGCAAGCAGAAAGAGAGAGGGGTTCCCAGAAAAAGAACGACAGTTTCCGAGACGTGTGAAAAGTTATTTTAGGCCCTGCTGGCCTAGGAAAGAGTGTAGGAACTAACAGGCCAGGAGACAGTCTAATGATTGCTGAGGGAGCATCAGGCGAGCTGACACCCGGCAAACACCCCCCACCCCCAGTAAGGTGGGCTCTGCGTGACATTCCTGGGGCACTCCTGACCGCCCAAGAACAAATGAAAGGGAAAAAACAATTTAACTGATAAGCGATCACAGTCACGCAGGACATGAGTCTCCACCAGTTTACAAGTACCTTAGTAAATGACAAGAAAAAGGCAATCCTATCAATAGCCTAATCTCCAGAAACCCATAGACTTAGTTTCCTGGAGCCCCAACATCACCCTTCTCTCCACAGTGATGTGGGAAACAAAGACAAGAAGGAAATGGTAAATAAAATTAAATTTCTTTTTATTTTATTTTTTTTTTACGTTTATTCCTTTTTTTGATAAAGACAGAGCATGAGTGGGGCAAGGGCAGAGAGAGAGCGAAACAGAATCCGAAGTAGGCTCCAGGCTCCGAACTGACAGGATAGAGTCTGATGCGGGGCTCGAAAGCACGGGCCGTGAGATCATGACCTGAGCCGAAGTCGGACGCCCAACTGACTGACCCACCCAGGTGCCCCCAATTAAATTTCTTTATAACCCATTGACAATATTTAATGTTTCTCAAATGTTACACATATTTGTCAATAGTATAGCCCATTGACAAATATTTGAGACAGGCAGAGTAAAACATTCCTCCAATAAACTCCCAACTGTCTTAATGTTAATGCCTTCCTGGAGGGAAAACAGCCTTAGCCTGACAACAGCAAGGCCTCAGGGACATTATGAGTCCTCTTTAGCACATCGAAGTCCTTCTGGAGGCCTGTATAGAACCAGTCACTCCTCATAAACCCAGTGCAGCTCTTTCTGCCCCTGGGTCCTGTCCCCGTGCTTTAAAAAAATCACCTTTTTGCACCAAAGACATCTCCAGAATTCTTCTTGGCCAACAGCTCCGAACCACCATCACTCCAAAACCGCACCAATATCAGTGACAATAAATCGGTGATAAAACTCCCGGTGCTAGTTAGTTCTGACAAATATCTCAATTAATTATGAGCGGACAGCAGTTCACTGCATTTTATTCCATCACCAGCTTTTTTTTTTTTTTTAATTTTTTTTTAACGTTTATTTATTTTTGAGACAGAGAGAGACACAGCATGAACGGGGGAGGGGCAGAGAGAGAGGGAGACACAGAATCGGAAGCAGGCTCCAGGCTCTGGGCCATCAGCCCAGAGCCCGACGCGGGGCTCGAACTCACGGACCGCGAGATCGTGACCTGAGCTGAAGTCGGACGCTTAACCGACTGAGCCACCCAGGCGCCCCATCCATCACCAGCTTTTAAAAGAATCGACGTAAAACGTCAAAGCTGAAAAACAGCTAAGAGACGGAGTCCAAAGCCACTCATTTTGTGGACTTGCAAGCTATTGGAGGGGAATGCCAAGCGACTTAAACACACTTTTGGGTGGCAGTAGGGGAGATGAGGCACCACCAAAGAGGTGAAATGCCATTTGCCTGCCAACACAATCCTAGACCAATCCACAGGCTGGTGGCTGAGGCGCCGGTTGGGGAGGAAAAAGTGTGCACAAACTAGGGCAGACTAAACATGTTCTTGTACTAAACAAAGCCAGAAGATATTCATAAACTATTATCTACTATTCTTTTCTGATAACGGAAATACTGTCGGTAGGAAGACAAACAAAAAATCTGTACACAAACAAAAACAAACCCATATTTAAAACTCCCAGTGCAGACTCAAAAGTGAAGCCTGACCTGCCGCACACGCTTCAGGTACCTTTGCGGGATCTAAAGCCCTCCGAGTGCTCAGATTCTGGACCCACCAAAGCCAGAGAACTGAGGAAGCTGCTGGCCCTGGTGACTTACCCCAATTCGGGGAGACTCTGCTTTGGGAAAGATCCCCAATGTTCTCCTTACTTGTTGCTAGTAAAACCCTTCCTTTTCCTATTCTTGGCTCAGTTGTGCCTTTAGGCTCAACACCCACCAAGAGGGGAACTGAGTTTTGGGGGACATTAGGACAAAGAGAAAAGTGAAAAAATATTTATTCAAAAAAATCTCCTAACAGTCAGTAAGAACAGGGAGTCCGGGGTGGTGAACCCAGACCTTCCACCTCCCTCCCCTCTCGGCCCAGTGATGGAAAGCACTCCAGACTGGGCAGATGAGAATGTGGGGCGCCCTCTTCCCCAGCCCCCAGACAGCAGCCCCCCAGGAGGGGCAGGGGGGGTCAGCACTTCTCCTGCCAAGCGGAACTACCTGCTCCCGGTGGGAAGGTGCAGGTGAGTATGGCTGAGACAGCTGGGAGGGGACGACTCCCTTCTTCCACTGGCCAGCACTTCATGCCACGGACGCTCAACACTGGCTGTGGCAATGCTGACAATGCCCCCCGGGGGCCCTCGCTGCCCTTGACTGCCCTGGCCCAGTTCACGGTGAGGGGTCCACAGCTGGAGCGGCAAACCCAGGGGTCCCAGGGATGCTGCTGCTACCCCTCCCCGGCCGCCAAGCTCCTAGAGCAGGGGGGCACTCGTGTCCTCACCCCAGCTCCAGACTGCGGGTCAGGTGGGAGGATGTGCCAGGGGGCAGGAGCAGGCGGGAGAGCAGAGAGCTCAGAATCTCTTCTGGAAGGAACAGGCATCACTGGAGATAAAGTGCCAGGAAGCTGGAACCTCGGGGCAGTCTCAAAAACCCAGGAGGTCTGGGGAAAGACGATGGGGAGGTGACTTATAGACTCCCTGGGGGGGGACAGGTGAACTGCACGCAGGCTGCCTAGTCTGTCAGACAGCAACTCCGGAAGTCTATGCTGCAAGCAGCAATCCTGGGGTCAGAGAGAGTCTCAAACACTGACCAGGGGAATATCCCCTCAAAGGAAGGCATACTTCACTGGATCAGCCTTCAGAGGAATTTATGCCCAGGGCATTGCTAAAAAAACAACTGCTGCCATTCCTAAAACAAACTAGGGGCTGGGGGTGGGGGGCTTCACATTATGGTGAGTGAGGAGCAAACTTCATGGAAGTGATCTAGACACTTGCGAACTTCACGGAAATGATCTAGGCACTTGCTAAACAAACATCAAATAATTACAAGCCTGGGGAGGGCGGCAGGTTCCAGGCTATCTAAAAAGTCCAGGTTCTGAAAAAAATTTGAGTCAAGCAAGGAAACAGGAAAGAATGACTCATGTCCTGGAAAAAAGTAGGAAACAGTAACCACTTGCGAGAATGATCAGATGTGGGATTTAAAAGATAAAGATTTCAAAGCATCCGTTATGAATATGTTAAAATAACGAAAGGAAATTATGATTAAAGAAGGAAGGTATAATGAGAATTTCACAAAGCTAATATTTGTAAAGTTTGAAATTATAAAAAATGAACGAAGTGCACATTCTGCAGTTGAAAAATGAAAGCACTGAAAGGAAAAATGGACTCAGGGGCTCAAGAGTAGATTGTGATCTGGCAGAAGAAGGAATCGGCTAAAAGCAGTTCTTCAGATTAGAGTGAAAGAACATGACCATAGTCAGTAATCGGAATCCACACCAAAAACAAAGTGTTCCGGTAAAGGTAATTATGTCATTACAAAGACAGAATAAGTGCATATTTCTTCTACTTTTTTTCCTTTTACTGATAGAAAAAGCAACTGTGTAAAGGATTTGTGTATGATGGTCCACTGGTCCCCTACACTGGGCCAAGGAAACGACTACAGGTGGTAACTTGAATACATGGGAACAAATGAAGAGAATAAAAAATGAGCGACAAAAAGGCTAGTAAGCTATAAACCTACAAACACACACTGGCTCTTCTTTCTGTTTCTGGCTTTTCAGAAACACGTAACACTATGCAAAATAAGAGCTATCTATTGATAGTTGTGTAACATTTACAAATATAACACGCATAATATTTATACCACAAAAAGCAGAGAAAAGGAATATGTATATGTAAGAGTAACTTTTCTACATCTCAGTGGAATTTAGTATAAATGTCAAGCTGACTCTGTAAGGTAGGTTAAGATGTATGTGGTAATCCTCAGAACAATCAGTAAGGAAATAAAACTCAAATACAAAGTGAAAAATCGCTACTTAAAATGCTACATTAGGAATTATTCTTTTAATTCCAAAGAATTCATGCGAAATACAGGAACGCACATGAAGCAAAAAATAAAACAGCAGAGTATATCTAATGATATAAAAATGACATTAAATGTAAAGGAATGACACTATCCAGTCAAAAATGATACTGTCTAGTCTCTTCACAGACTGTGAAACTGGATTGAAAAAGCAGTATCAACTATCTGGTGGCTACATGAGACACACTTTATATTAAAAAAAATACAAACCAATAGAAAGTAGTAACGTGAAAGATGATATACTATGCATACAGCAAACACAAGAAAGCAGAAGTGGCTATACAATTATCAGGTTAGAGAGACTTTAGAAGAAACAAACAAACAAAAAGGAACATTTTATTAGAAGGGACAATCCTTCAGTAAGACAGAACAATTATAAACATAGACACACCTAAGAACAATGTACCAAAACAAAACAAAAACTGACAAATAAAAAAAGAAACAGACAACAATTATTAGTTGGGGATTTCAACACCCACTTACAATAATAGATACAACAACTAGGCAGAAGATCAACAAAGAAATAGAAGTCCTGGGTAGTGTCATGAACAAACAGACCTAACAAGTATCTACAGATCTCCACCCAAAACAGCAGAATACACATTCTTCTGGAGTGCTCATGGCACACACTCAAATACTCAAAGATGTTGCAGATACTGCACTACAAATCTCAATAAACTTAAAAGGATTGAAATACAAGTATTTTCTCTAAAATGGAATAAAATTAGAGTAAGAGAAATTTGAGACACTTACAGAGACACAGAAATTAAACAATAGCATCCTAAATAACCAATATGTCAAATAAGGAAATCAAAAGAGCAGTTAGAAAATATCGTTATAGGGGCGCCTGGGTGGCTCAGTCGGTTAAGCGGCCGACTTCAGCTCACGTCACGATCTCGCGGTCCGTGAGTTCGAGCCCCGCGTCAGGCTCTGTGCTGACAGCTCAGAGCCTGGAGCCTGCTTCAGATTCTGTGTCTCCCTCTTTCTCTGCCCCTCCCCTGTTCATGCTCTGTCTCTCTCTGTCTCAAAAATAAATAAACGTTAAAAAAAAAAATTAAAAAAAAAAAAGAAAATATCATCATATAAATTAAAATAAAGACAAAATCTATGGGATGCAATTAAAGCAGTACTTAGCAGTGTGTGTGTGTGTGTGTGTGTGTGTGTGTGCGCGCGCGCGTACATATAATGTGCTTTTATCACAAAAGAAAGATCTCCAATCAGTAATCTAACCTTTAACCTTATGGCACTGGAAAAAAATGAGAAAACTAAACCTAAAGCAAACAGAAGGAAGAAAATTATTATTATTATTAAGATAATAAAATTTAGAGCAGAGATAAATGGTATAGTGAAAAGAAAAACAATAGAAGCAATGAAACAAACCTAGTTTTTTGAAGAAATGAACAAAATTGATAAACCTTTAGCTAAAGTAATCAAGAAAAATAGAGAAGATTCAAATTCTCAAAACCAGAAATGAAAGAAACAGCATTACTGCAGAATTACTCTGACCTTACAAAATAAAAAATTACTACAAAGGGACACTATGAACAACTGTATGCCAATAATTAACTTAGATAAAATAGAAAAATCCTAGAAAGACACAAACTATTAAAAATGACTCAATAAAAACACAGAAGATCTAAACAGAGCTACAATAAACAAAGAGAATTAATAACCAGTATATATACACATACATACGTACGTACATACATACATACGTATATGTATACAGAGTGAAGAAAAACCATAGTCCAGATGTCTTCACTCAAGAATTCTAGAAAATATTTTAAGAAATGTCAACAATTTTAAATTAACTCTTCCAAAATCAAAAGAGGAAGAAAAACTTCCCAACTCATACTATGAGTCTAGTATTACCCTAATAGCAAAACCACACAAAAGAGATACCACAAGAAAACTATGGACCAATGTCTTATGAGCACAGATGCCAAAAACTTTTAACAAAACACTAGAAAACTGAATCCTACAGCATAGTGAAAGAATTATACATCATGACCAAGTGGGATTTATCTATTCCAGAAATGCAAGGTTGGTTTAACATTTGGAAACCAATTAATGTAATATATTATATCAATAACACACAAAACAAAAACCACATATTATCAGTTAATGCAGACAAAAAGCACTTGACAAAATCCAACACCCTCTCACACACACACACACGCACATAATCAACAAACTTGGAATGGAAGGAAACTTCCTCAACCTAATCAAGGGAACCTACGTAAGAACTACAGCTAACATCACATTTACAATCAAGGCTAAGATGTCTGCTTTCACCACTCTTATTCAGCAAATTATTAGAAGTCCTAGTCACCACAATAAGAAAAATAAGGCATACAAATTGAAAAATAAATAAATAAAACAAAACTGCCCTCTGTGCTTATGACATGACTGTCTCACAGAGAATCTACAAAATAAAAAGATTCTAGAACTATTAACTAACCTTATGTTAAAATGGCAGGTTATAAGATTAAGACACAAGTAATAATTCATTTGCTATATATCAACAATAAGCATGTGGAATCCAAAATTTAAAACCTAATACCATTTAAAATTGCTCCAAAAAACAAAATAATATACTTAGGTACATACTGAACACATACATGAAAGAAATAAAAATAGAAAAATAATAGATGTAAGAAATGAAGAACGACTTATGGAGATAAACCATGTTCATGGATTGAAACAATCACTATAGTAGAGGTGCCAATTTCCCCCCAAATTTATCTATAGAGTAATTCCCATAGAAATTCCCACATGTAATTCCCATAGAAATTCCAGCAGGACACTTTGTAGACACATTCAAGATTCTTCTAAAATTTATATGGAAAGGGGCAGGCCCAAAAAAACACAAAAACAATCTTCGTAAAAATGAATAGTAGGAGAATTAGAATTACTTTACCTTGTATTGAATGGTTCTATACAGTTATAGTAATTAATTAATTAATGTGGTACTGGCAGAGGGACAGACCTATTAATTAAGGGAAGAAATTAGAGAACCCAGAAATACTCTCACAAATATTCTCAACTGGTTTTTGACAAAGGTACAAAAACAATCCATCAAAGGAAGAACAGTCTTTGCAAGAAACGAAGCTGGTGCAAGTGGATATCCACCTATAAAAAAATTAAACCGCACGCCTCACACAAAAAACAACTGAAAATGCATTAACATTAAAAGTGACATTGTCAGGCTTTAGGAAAAAATAGGACGATGCTTAATAACCAAGTTTGATAAACCAGACCTCAAGAAACTCAAATACTTTAGCTCTACTCCAAATTATAAGACATTAAGAAACTGAAGAAGACAAATAAATGAAAATATATTCCATGTACATGGGATTATAATAATCAATACTGCTAAAATGTTCACACTACCCAAATCAATGTGATTCAATAAAATCCCTATCAGAATTACAATGATGCTTCTTACAGAAATAGAACAAACAATCCTAAGACCCCATATAGCCAAAGCAATCTCAAGAAAGAAGAACAAAGCTGGAGGCATCATGCTCCCTGATTTCAAACTCTGTTACGAAGCTACAGTAATGTAAAAAGTATGGTATAGAGATACAGACCAACAGAACAGAGAGTCCAGAAATAAATCCACATAGGCAGTCAATTAATTTTACAACAAAAGAGCCAACAACATACAATGACGGAAGGTTGGTCTCTTCAAAAAACGGTGCTGGAAACTGGACATGCACATAGAAAAGAATGAAGCTGGATCACTATCTTATACTACACACAAGAATTAACTTGAAACAGATTAAAGAACTGAAGGTAAAACCTGAAACCATAAAACTCCTAGAAAAGAATATAGGTGATAAGTACCTTCGCAAGTTTTCTAACCTGACACCAAGAGTAAAAGCAACAAAAGCAAAAATAAACAAGTGTAACTATATTATACTAGAGAGCTTCTGCAAAGCAAAGAAAATAATCCACAAAATAAAAAAGGCATCCTACTGAGTAGAAGAAAACTTCTGTAAATCATGTATCAGATAAACAGTTACTATCCAAAATCTATAAAGACCTTATACAAACTAACAGCAAAAACACAAACAATCCAATTTAAAATAGGCAAAAGATCTAAATAGACATTTTTCCAAAGAAATACAGATGGTCAGCAGGTACATGAAAAAGTGCTCAACATCATTATCAGGGAAATGCACCTGTTAGAATGACTGTTACCAGCCAAAAAAAACCCAAACAAACAAAAACAAAAACAAAAAAAGTAATGAGTACTGGAAAGGATGTGGGAAAAAGAGAACCCTTGCATACTGTTTGGTGGTAAACTGGTGCAGCCACTACGGAAAACAGTACGGAGGTTCCTCAAAAAACTAAAACTGAACAACCATATGGTCCAGCAATTCTACTTCTGGATATTTATCCCCCCCCCCAAAACCACAAAAAAGCACTAACTCAAAAGGACATACGCACCCCCATATTCACTGCAGCACTATTGACAGTAGCCAACTGTGTCCCCTGCTGATTGAATGGCTAAAGAAATTGTGGGCCGCGTGTGCATGTGCGTGGCAATACAGATGGACTTTGAGGGCTTTATAAAGCTAAGTGAAGTAAGTCAGACAGAGAGAGACAAATACTGTATGATTTCTTTTCTATGTGTAACCTAAAAAAGAGAAGCTCACAGATACAGAAAACAGACTGGTGGTTGCCACAGGCAGGTAGTGAAGGGTCAAGAAATGGGTAAAGTGGGAGGCACCTGGGTGGCTCACTCGCTTAAGCGTCTGACTTCGCCTCAGGTCATGATCTCGCAGTTCGTGGGTTCGAGACCCACATCGGGCTCTGTGCTGACAGCTCGGAGCCTGGAGCCTGCTTCTGATTCTGTGTCTCCCTCTCTCTCTGCCACTCCCCCACTCACATTCCGTCTTTCTATCTCTCTCTCAGAAGCAAATAAACATTAAAAAAAATTTTAATAAAATAAAAAAATTAAAATATATATATATACCAAATGTATATACTAAAGAACTTTACATATAAAAAGATTTTAAAAGGGCTCTGATGGCTTTTGTGCCTGTTTAATATAAATTTATGTTAACATTTGTTAAAATGTGCCAAATGGCCAAACTCTATAGACTTAATAAGAAGGCTCAAATTATGGTTATACCTGGAGAACCAACTAAACTTAAACATGTTACCCTCCGTAATATTAGAATCATAAATATAAAATAGAGAAAAATAAGTATGGCTCACTTAAGTTGTAGCCTTGCCTAAATTTGCCATAGTCGTGGTACTCACTGCCTTAAAATATCTCATATTGAGTAGAGATGCTCTAACAAAAGGAAAACTAAGTGAAATTAAATCTTCACCCCCTGTAATTGGCTTGATAAAATGGGATCTCATTAACTCTATGGTAATAACTATACGGACCTATAATATATATATACTGGACCACAGTAATATAGTCCAACGTTAAGTTAAAACAAGTCTTCGAGGATTAAAACTTATTCTATCAAAACTAATTAATAAACAGGTGATTATCCCCATTGTTTCTCCATTGATAGCCTAATTTCGTCTGTTTTTGAATTTGGAAAAAATAAAGTGTGCCTCATGGTGGAATACTACAAATACATACGTACATGCATGCATACATACGTAAAATGTGTGGGTTGTGTGTTTACACAGAAATAGATGAGAGAGAGAGACAAAAAGACACACACACACATATACAGTGGGGGCAGCAGGGAGAGGGATTTATTCAACTGTTCCATACAGTACCCTTTGAAGTAGGGAAATGTGACACAAACTCCACGATCACCAACTGAGGAGTAATCAAATCTGGAATACCATGTGGCCATTAGAAAGATTAAAGTGGATCTTTTTTTCTTTTTTTTAAGTATAATTTATTGTCAAGTTGGAGAACATACAGTGTATACAGTGTGCTCTTGGCTTGGGGAGTAGATTCCCCTGATTCATCACTTCCATACGACACACAATGCTCATCCCAACAGGTGCCCTCCTCAATGCCCATCACCCATTTTCCCCTCTCCCTCGCCCCTCCACCCCCATCAACCCTCAGTTCGTTCTCTGTATTTAAGAGTCTCTTATGGTTTGCCTCCCTCCCTCTCTGTAACTGTTTTTTCCCCTTCCCCCATGGTCTTCTGTTAAGTTGCTCAAGTTCCACATATGAGTGAAAACATATATTATCTGTCTTTCTCTGACTGACTTATTTCACTTAGCATTAATACCTTCCAGTTCCATCCACGTTGCTGCCAATGGCAGGATTTCATTCTTTCTCATTGCCAAGTAGTATTCCATTGTATACATATATCTTCTTTGTCCATTCGTCAGTTGAGGGGACATTTGGACTCTTTCCATAATTGAAATAGAACGAATTACATGATTTGTTTTAAGCACAAGAATAGCAGGTCTCCAAAGTCAGGCTTTATTAAATGAGGCTTCATCCTGCGGTCTCTGTGGAACCAACTCTGGAATCAGAATTCCTAGATTCAAATCTGAATCTCCGCCCCATTCTCACAGTGAGGCCCTGAGTGAGTCGCTTCACCACTCCGTGCCTCAGTGCTTCTGCACAAGACAGGACATGGCAGTATGCACTGCACAGGTCTGTTGCAGGACTCAGTGAGTCGAATACAAATACAGCACTTTAAACAATGCCCTAATCCCACGGAAACACAGCACTGCCTGGCACATAATGAACGCTCAGTAAATATTAGCTACACCTATCATTACTATAAACCAGCATTCATTTTAGGCATGTGTGAATATACCCTTAGAAGAGATTTCAAAGTATATTCCTTTTAAACAAGTGAAATAACAAGATGGGGAAAACTACGTAACAAAAAGGAAGTGTGACACATTCAAAAGTTTAAACATTTTTTGCCTAAGAAAGTTAACATAGTTTCTCATAAAAAAATTATGTCTTTCTTTGGATATATGGGACAGTGTTTCATCAGTGACTGAAAATCATCAGGAAACCACTAATAATTCTGCCGCGCGTTCCGCAACCCAGCTGTGACAAGGATGGTACGTTAGTTTCCCGTTGCTATTGTGACAGATCGCCGCAGACGCGGTGGCTTCAAATAGCACAAATATTATTATCTTGCAGTTTGGGAGACCAGAAGTCCAAAGTGAATCTTACAAGGTGCACTCCTTCTGGAAGCTCCAGGCCTCTGCCACCTCCACCTCCAGCTCCAGCTTCTAGAGGCCTCCTGCTCTCCCTGGCCGTGGCCCCTCCTCCATCCTCAGAGGAAACCACGGGGGCCTCTCCTTCCGCCATCACGTCTCCTTTATGTGTCCATGGCCCTCGTGCCTCCTCCGCTAAGGACCCTGATGCTGGGCCTGCTCAGCGACTTCAGGACAACCTCCTCTCCTCAAGATGCTTAGCTAATCGATACCTGCGAAGAGCCTTCTGTCCGGAAAGGCAACACAGGCCCAGGTCCTGGAGATCAGACAGGTGCATCCCGGAGGACCCCAATTCCATCCACCACATGCAGGTTCCCCCGGTGAAAGGGGACATACAAGCAACCTCTGCTCACGCTGCTCTCCCGGCCACTCGAGTAACCCACCCAGCTCTCCCCATCTCATACCTCCACAGACCACACTGCTTTTAGAGAAGGATTTATGGTGGCATTTCATGCTCCCGTCCGGGGGGATGGCAATGTGCCACCAAGCATGAAACTCAGAATTTAACAGCAGTATAAACTATAATATTGTAAAAATTTGAAAACATGATTTCCAGCCCCATTTTCACTCAGCGGTTTAAATTTATCTGCATTCATATCAACACTCCCCCGAAGAAAACAAGGTCTGCCCTCACCACTAACACTTACGCAGCACTTTGTAAAATAGAGGCAAGTAGTAGTTTTTCTTTAAAAGACAAAAAATAAAAAAATAACAAAGTCCCTTTAAGACAAACCTAAAGATATTTAAATATTTGAAAACATTAAGAAATGTTAACATACAACTAAATGCACTTCTTACCATATATAACGTATTTTAGTTGAAGATTTTTCACAATTTCCTCCACAGTAGGTTTATACTCCAGGAAACAGGTGTAAACTCCACTCATTCCCTCCTCAAAGTTCTGGAATATAAGGCTTCCTGTGGATGTTACTTGTGTAGTGCTGTTTTCTAATAAAGGAATAACACAGTAATTAAATTACACGACACTGAGATAAAATAACAAAATATTTTCTAAACAGAGCAAAACCATCAAAATTTACCTACAGAATCACTGAAGTTTGTCGGGGGCATAACTAGTGATTGCGTCCAGGATGACCTTCTTAGTGTGTGAACTGGACTAACCAGGGGTCACCAACTGTGCGGCTGCCTAAGTGGCAGAGGAGACTGACAATTCCATGTACTTCATGCACTCCTAATCTCCTTGCATTGAAATGAACTCTATCAGATATTCGCATGTGTATAAAAGCAGCATTTATTTACATATGCTATAAAGTAATTATATATCCACATATGTATGTGTACTGATTGATAAGTTCTGCTCTCCATAAGCTTACAAACTGTATGTGAAAGGGAGGAAACAATGTATCCAGAACAAAGACTAACCCAAGATACTAATAACTAGGTACTTCTAGTCATTACACAGGATACCAGGGAAAGGCTGGGTTATAACCTTAGGGTTGCAGAAGAGAGAAAATAAGAGACTGGATCACCCGACCTGCCCAAAGTCACACAATCAGAGCTGCAGTGTTGAGAACGAGGACTGGATGTTAAGAGCCCTTGGGACTTCCGTGTGCTTTGTTACTTAAGTACCACACTGGGAGGAAGCTGTGCTGTGTAACAGGAAAGAGGTGTGATTTAGAGGCTTGAGACATGGGTTTCAGGTCTACCTTTCTTTCTCATAAACTGTAACCCGAGGGTAATCACTTAATCTTTCTTAAGTCCAGCTCCATCATTTGTAAAACAAAGAATCATAATATACGACAGCATATCTCACAGAATTGTTTTCCTGTAACAAATACAACTTAAATTACTTGAAAAAGCTATAAATCCTTAAGTAATTCAAGTCGTTATTCTGAAAGTGCATAATCAGTTTTGCATTTGAAAATTTTTATATTAAAACTCATTCAATAATTTCATATGCCATTCATTAGAATGGAAAGTGTTATCCCAGCAAATAATTATCTTTTTCCACTTTAAATAAATAACATATTGCTTATAAATTTCAGGTTGAAATTTATTTTTGAATAAATGTATTTCCTCAAAATAAGACACAACAGGAATGTTCTTAGTGATGAAATTTTCATTATTAACTTGCTCAATAAAAATCTGTTCGGTTTCAGGGCGCCTGGGTGGTTCAGTTGCCTGAGCATCTGAGTCTTGATTTCGGTTCAGGCTATGATCCCAGGTGGTGGGATCGAGCCCCGCACTGGGCTCCATGCTGAGCATGCTTCGGATTCTCTCTTTCCCTCTACCCGTTTACCCCGCTCATGCTTTCTCTTTCTCTCTCTCAAAATAAATAAATAAACATTTTTAAAAGTTTGCTGGGTTTCTAGTACATGCAAAGTCCTACTTCAGATACCGAAGGAGAAATGAATAGAGATGGATATACTCTCCCTCAAGGAATTTACACAGAATATTATGCCTTAAGAATTCCCATTTCCAAATCCTTGGATGAAGCTGAAAAAGAGGTTATAAATTGTGACTATGTTCCTACTGTAATGCTCATTTCTTTTTTGATGAAAGATTACATATTTATCATAAAATGTCTCTTTTCTAAAACAGATTAACAAGTTTTCAAGTGTTTGCTATAGATTTCAGCAGAGACAAATGCTTTATAGTAAATATGATAAAAGGTGAAGTCAGTCAAAGAAAGAGAAATACCACATGATTTCACTAGTATGTGGAATTTAAGAAACAAATGAGCACAGGGGAAAAAGAGAGAGAGAGGGGCAAACCAAGAAAGAGACTCTTTAACAAGAGAGAACAAACTGATGGTTGCCATGGGGGAGGTGGGTGGTGGGCTGGGTGAAACAGGTGATCAGAGATCAAGGAGCACACTTGTGACGAGCACCGGGGGTCATACGGAGGGGCTGGATCACTACACTCTACACCTGAAACGAATATTGCACTGTGTGTTAACCGAAATTTAAATAAAAACTTCAAAAAAAATTTTTAAATAAAGAAGAGTTAATACCGATTCTTCTCAAACTATAAAATAAAATGTCCATAGATTTTAAACACCATGAATATCATGCTGTCAATTAGGCTATGCATTCTTGGCTATAATTTTCCCAAACTAGAAGTATAAGTGCACTAATACATATCTGAATACCTATTACAATTTAAGTATTATGATGGCCAGAAAATCACGTAGGACATGATTCATGATAAAGCACCCTCTCACCTTCTTATTTTTAAAACATTAAAGTGGGAGTGCGCGGGAGGCTCAGTCGGTTAAACGTCCAACTCTTGATTTCAGCTCAGGTCATGATCTCACAGTCCTGAGACTGAACCCCACACTGGGGCCGAGCTGAGCGTGGAGCCTGCTTGAGATGCTTTCCCTCTCCCTCTGCCCTTCCCTCACTCATGCACTCCCTCTCTCTAAATGCATGCATTTAAATTCATGCATGCATGAATGAATAAAAATTAAAAGCGGCACATTTTGAAAAGATACTCAGAGGATTTCACAGCCAACAGAAAAAGCCATGCTACAACACCACTTAACAAATGACCTTTAAGTAACAATGTTTAAATGTGAATTCCATGATGCCAAAGAAACATGTAGGCAAAGGAACAACTCAGGCAACAGCATACAGTCCGTGAATAACTGAACTAAAGTCAATACTTCTTTCTCTACAACTTAGCTCGATCATCTAAAACTTTAGAGTTGGACTAGACTTCTAGTTCATGACTTACAACTCTAAAATTACACGGCAAAATTTAAGCACAATTTCATTATAACTTATTATTTAACAAAAAAACTAAGTTTGCACTTTTAGTTTCTGCTCAGATATGGAAACTGACCACAAGAACATCGACCCCACTATTACAATAAGGAAAAAGACAAATTGTCAGTTAACAATTTATCTCAAACCTATCAAAAAAACTGAGGTGAGAGGGTAACCAATAAACCTGAAATCTGGGGAGGGACAGTGACCTGTGGATAGAACCAGGACCCAAGCATTTAAGAAGACTCAGCTGAAAGTTCTCGATGATTTACTAAAAGCCAAGTGTCAACCTGTGTGAACATGTGAAACTTCTGAGGACCAGAGATACTGGGGTGGGGGGAGATGAGGTGTTACACCCTCTTATAGGGTGTACCCTCAGGAACACCTCAGACTGATCAAAGAGAAGGTCAGGGGAATCCTAGGCATGACTCCCACCAGACTTGGCTCAAGGAGGGGCCCAGCAACCCTGCCAAAAGTCCACCCACACCCATTTCCCCTACTTCCTGGTATGCAACAATGATTTAATGTATAGGGAGAGAAGGAACAAAAATAGTCACCTAGGACTCTGTGGAGACTTATTGCCACTGGGGAAGTAAACATAAAGGGAAAAGAGTCTCATCCTTGAGGAACAGTCAGCAAGAAGTACTAGGCCAACACTACAGATGGAGAAGGGGTTAGAGCATTTGTGACGGCTGCCCCCACCCCGGCCACAAGTCCCAGGGACACCATACCTGCCAAAGACCAGGCTTAACCGAACATCAGAGACTGTCCCTCTCTCCCAATGACCCATCAGTAAAAGAGTCTAGTCAAAATGTAGTATAATCAAATTAGAAGAGGTATAAGAGATTCTAGAGATTTTTTTTTTTAAAAAAAAGGAGAAAACAAAGCCAAGAAAGGAAATGTTTTTCTCCAAAGACACTGGAGAAAAAGAACTTCTCATGAACCAGCCTATACCTAAAACATCTTTAACTTTATCTGACTGAAGCTTTCAATAACCATAGCAACAACCAATATTAAACCAAGATAAATTCTTGACTAGATTAACACAAACTTCTAATACTAAAGACTTAATGCTATTTTTTTTTATTTTTTAAAATGTTTATTTATTTCTGAGACAGAGAAAGACAGAGCATGAGTGGGGTAGGGGCAGAGAGAGAGGGAGACACAGAATCAGAAGCAGGCTGCAGGCTCTGAGCTGTCAGCACAGAGCCCGACACGGGGCTCAAACTCACAAACTGTGAGATCACAACCTGAGCCGAAGTCGGTCGCTCAACCAACTGAACCACCCAGGCGCCCCATTAATGCTATTTTTAAAAAGGTATTTATCTCAAAGCATAAAAATCCTTACTATCTATAGTCTTATTTTATTCAATATTTCCAACTTTAACAAAAAACAAGGAGACATACAGAAAAGTAAGACATATTTCCAAAATACCAGGCGATGTACAGACTCTTAAGTGACATATATGTCAAAAATATCAGTTAATTTAAAATAACAATGACAAAAGTATTAAAATATTGAATAGAAAACATAGATAATATGCAAGGCCAGATGGGAGATTTTAGCAGAGAAACTGAAATTACAAAAAATAATCAAATGAAAATGCCAGAACTAAAAGCAAAACAAAATGGACAAAAACATAAAAAGATCGATACAGCTTAGGAAAGAATCAATGAGCTTCAATATAGGTCAAAAGAAACAACCCAATCTGAATCTCAAAGAGAAAAAATAAACCACCACCACCACCAGGAAGAAAGACCCAAGAGCTGTGTGCAACAATATCAAAGAGCGTTACATATAGGTGATAGAAATCTCAGAAGGAGAGGAGGGACAGCATGGGAAAGAATAAATATTTGAAGACATAATGGCAGAGAATTTTCAAAAATTAACAGCAAGCATCAAATTAAAGATCCAAGAAGCTGATCGGGGCGCCGGGGTGGCTCAGTCGGTTAAGTGTCCGACTTCAGCTCAGGTCACAATCTCGCGGTCCCTGAGTTCGAGCCCCGCGTCAGGCTCTGGGCTGATGGCTCAGAGCCTGGAGCCTGCTTCCGATTCTGTGTCTCCCTCTCTCTCTGCCCCTCCCCCCATTCATGCTCTGTCTCTCTCTGTCTCAAAAATAAATACATGTTAAAAAAAAATTTTTTTTAATAAAAAAATAAAAAAAAAATCCAAGAAGCTGAGAGAACACTAAGCAGAATACAAAGAAAAAAAAAGAGGTACGTAAAATTCAAATCACTGAAAATGAAAGGCAAAGAAAAAAATCTTGAATTCAGTCAGAAAAAAAATGGCATGCTGTCTACAGAGGGACAGGGATAAGATAACAGCAGACTTCTCATTAGGAACTATGCAAGCAAAAAGAATACAGAGGGCCATCTTTAGAATGCTGAAAGAAATAAACTGTCAATCCAGAATTCTACAAGCAACAAAAGATAAGCAAATTTAACCCAAAGCAAACAGAAGAAAGGAAATAATAAAAATAAAAACAGAAATCAGTGAAAGTAAAAAATAACAAAATAAGAGAGAAAAATAAATCAAACCAAAAGCCGGTCCCTTGAAAAAACTCGTAAGAACATTTTTTTAAAATGTTTATTCATTTTTGAGAGACAGAGACAGAGAGACAGAGAGACAGAGAGTGCGAGCAGGGGAGGGGCAGAGAGAGAGGGAAACACAGGATCTAAAGAAGACTCCAGGGTCTGAGCCGTCAGCACAGAGACTGGCATGGGGCTTGAACTCAGGAACCTTGAGATCATGAACTGAGCTGAAGTCACTGAACCAACTGAACCACCCAGGCATCCCAAGACTGGTAAAATTTTTAAACCTGTATCCAGAGAGACCAAAATGAAAGAGAAAAGACAGAGCCAACATCAGGCAGAATGGGGCACATCATATAGATCCTGAATATATTAAAAAAAAAGTAAGACAGTATCGTAACTACTTTATGCACATAAATTCAACAAGTTGAAAGAAGACTCTAAATTGGGCAAATTCTTTAAAAGATACAAAAAACCAAAAACTCACAAAATGATGAAAAGGGAAAATCAAAATCCCATTCCTCCCTCACTTAGACTGTATCTGTGAACTCTGAAGCTGGACTTCAGAGGCCCAGGACTTCAGTAAGCATCCTATTCTCTCAATGTCTCAGTTTTTTCACACCCAAAATGGACAGAATGACTGTACTTTACTGCAGAGGGCGGTCAGTATGGATAAACGTGTCTGTGGGGTATATTTATACACATGACAAACACATAAAGAAAAGCCAGGGAATAATTCTGTAAATGTTCACAGTAGTGTTTACCTGACCAGTGTTTGGGGACAGAAAAATGGGATTTTTAAGCATCTTATTAGGAGTGCAACGGTCTTCGTAATGGTGTATCCTGCAGGTTCTAGGATGTCTGTTTTACCGTATCGTGACTTGCATATATCTTATATGCATCTGTACACATGATGTGATTCATTCAATAAAAAATAGTACGGAAGGATAGAATGTCATCTTCAATCTCAAGAAGAATAATAAGAGTGTAGTTACAGGGTAAAACTCGTGTGTGTATGTGCTTAGATATATTTAGAAAAGTGGGGAAGTCCACCCACCAAGAAGAGTTAATTCATCAGGTTGGGATCAGGGTTGGGGTAAGACGTACAAGTCTTTTTGCAAAAAATGCATTTTGTTTGTGAATAAAAAATATGGGAAGACAAACAGAGGAGGAGTGGGGGCGAGAAGAGAAAGAGGGAGAGAAGGTAGGGAGACAGGGTGGGGGGGGACCGAACAAATCTAACATAGGTCCCCTATATTTTACAACCCATCTAAACAATCGGAGTGTTTCTCTCCAGGGGCATGTGCAAGTAATTACACAATTACATGATTTCTTTTGCTAACTTTTAGGGAAACTATCTTTGGAATATTCATAAGTGTCCAAAAAGATTCTCCCATTTTTCAAGCTTTAGGAAAATTAGACATTTCCAGATCTTTCTGAAATGATAATGATAGAACTAATGAGCCTGCAAACTGGTAGACAGTGAATTATGATGTGATCCTGTACTGAAATCTCAAATATGATGATGATGTCAACACCAGAATTTCCTGAGAATAGTTTTTATAAATAAAAAAAAAACAAACACTGTACTAACATGATTTTATCCTTACTTGGAAATAACTACACATCTGAACATCTATTTTCCATTATGAAAGTGAGTAAAATAAAATATTGCTCTTAGTTGCAGGACTCAAAATTCAATCACATACTATACTTTTCAAGATAAACTACAAGACTGGCAACACATCTTAGAGAAGAAAATGTTTCAGATTTCAATTTCCGAATCAAAGGAGTAACAAATTGTAAAAGAACAATTCAATACTTAAATGCTTCTATTTTTGAACTTACGGAGTTTTAACACCAAATGTAAAATATACTAACCTCCACGCTTGTACTACATAATGTGCTATTATCACAGAGCAGTAAAAATAAAATCTGATCACATCATCAGTACTGGATGCTTCTATACCTGGCCCATTTCATTGATTTCTATTAAGTGCCCGATCTCTTGGGATTTTTTGTCACTGATCTCTGCTAATCCATTCCTACTATGTTAGTACAATGAGGCAGAGACATTACACAAAGCCTAGCACAGCGCAGCCCCCAGGCAGGCACTCACTAAGAGCTGAGTACTTCTCACTAAGAGCTGAGTACTTCACTCTGAAGAACCATCTCACCTAGAGAGGAGTAACTATTTAAACCTTGAGCTTCTTCAGAATCAGCATAAATAGTTCAGAACTGTACGGCTAAGATTATTCAATTATATAAAAACATGAATTAAAACATATTACGAAACAAGTATTTCCTATGAATGTTTCCTCAGCCAAGTCTTGGTATGAATATAATGCTTTGCCCCAACCACCATAACAAAATAAACCCCCAGGTTTCCGTCTACAGGCACTCACTCCAAATACCAGTAGGGAGAGGGAGGGAGGGAGGGAGAGAGAGAGAGAAAGAGAGGAAGAAAGGAAGGAAGAAAAAAGAAAATGTAAACAGATGTAAACAGAGCAATAAAGACAACTTCCCGGATGGTATGCGAAAATGATTAAGCGCTTCATTGAACACATAGTTAGGATGAAAATTCATTAAGCTGGTATTTAGCAAGGCTGAACACAAGAACAGCTAAGCTGATTTATATTTTTTAAACTACACTGCAAAAACAGACCAGCAAATGAAAGATTAGAAAAAAGATAATGCATTTCAAAATAACAAAAGAAGTTGAATGGAGAAAATATTGATCAGACCAGTCATACCAACAGTAATCTCTATGTGGAACAAAAATACTTTCGTGAGATTAAGATCTTGTTTCCTCAAAAATTTATTGAAACCATAAAGCTACCATTCACAGTGTCTCTCGAGTCTGTCTTCTCCTCTGGATGAGTAACTGATTTACTAAGTTTCCTCTTTCGTAAGCACAGCACCAGTCATACATTAATACACAATCACGGTCAAACCATGCAGTATATCTAAATGCATGTTTTTAATACCAAAGTATGAAAAGCTAAATACGATCTTTTTTTTAATAGATTCTAATATTGAAATTAAATTCAAATATAATCCACATTGGTATGGTTGTTAGTCAGAAAGAAACATAAGATCAAAAAATGTAAAAACTCTACTAGTAAAGACCTGAGCTGTCCCTACGTGGTGCTGTTTAAGACAAAACCATGTTTATAAATCTGCAGCTCAAAGGGCTCATTTGTATTGTCAATAAAAACCAGAATTATATCTGCTTCTTCGTACACACTTGACTAACAGAAGTCTGAATGAAGAAACCAAAATGGCTCTAAGAACTTTTTAAAAAGTAACATTTTTGTGGAATATAGGTGCTCAGAGAATTCCCCAAACTCTTAAACAGTCATCAAGTGTCTCTATCTCAGATTAAGATGTGTGAAAAATGTCTATACCACCTGCACTGTTCCAAAGGGAAATCACAGGAAAAAACAAGTGAGGAAACATATACATATATATGAGACATGACTATTCTGTGTTCTGAGCATATTTCAGACATATCCATTGAATTATAATAGAAACAAAAGCCTACCTGAAATAATTTTTCCTTTTGGCCCATGCCACTGGAATGATGGATCTATCAGTTCTGAATTTCGCAGTCGTTGGGTTACACATAACACGTGTGGACTCTTTTGATGAAGCATAACATATACTTTCACTGAAAATACAACATTAAAATGTTCCAATAATATTTTGTATCATTTTATGCTCTATAATGCCTCACATTTTTGTAGTTTGCGTTGCATGTTTTTATAACTTTTCTTTGGGTAACTGCAATTACTTGATAAGGACTAAATTTCACTGCATTCCATATGATCACTAATACTCAAAAATATACACATGTATTATATTTGGGGGTGTATGCGGGTTTACCAATCTGAAAATAATGCATTGGGCTTTTATGCAGAGTTCATAACACTAACTTATTTTATTCTCAGGATATTATTTTAATTACAAAGTATTAAAGCTAGTCTATACTAGACTGTATCTGTTTTGCAAAGACACCAAACCTGAAAGGAACCAATAAATCTGTTTATATTAGCAAAATAACTATTCACATTGATGTGATACAAAGTACTGAATTTGAAAGTTATAATGTGATTAAAAAGTCAAAAAATAAATATATGCTTTGATTTTATTAAGCATTTTTCCCACTTTGCTTTAAAATTCAAAGAATCCTGATCATTAAACAAGCCAAAATTATATTCTTTAGGAGATACAAAAGGAACACAGTAAAGATTCAATTATCTTGAATTTACTCATAAGTCAGCTTATGAGTAGAAACGGTTTTGGCATGCCAACATTTCACTGATTCACCAAATACAAAGCTTTTTGTGATCCAGTACAGTAAAGAGTTGTATCTAAGAATCAAAACTCTGCCTAACTTGAGACGGTCTCTCAAGTTTCACCATATAGTGTGATGGTTACTGAATGCAGCTTTCATTCACGAACTCCTTCATTCACTCCTTCATTTTTTAAGTAGGCTTCAACAGTTACAACCCTGATATGAAACCTGAGCTGAAATCAAGAGTCCAACCCTTAACCAACTGAACCAGTCTCCCCTGAATATAGCTATTAGATATAGATATTCTTCCATAGGTTAAGAAAGTTCCCTGTATGCTTAAATTATTTGTTTTTTATCATTAATTGCTGTTAAATTTTAAGCAATTTTTTTCTATAGGATGCCTGGGTAGCTTAGTCGGTTAAGTGTCTGACTTTGGCTCAGGCCATGATCTCACAGTTAGTAGGTTCGAGCCCCGCATCAGGCTCTGTGCTCACAGCTCAGAGCCTGGAGCTTGCTTCGGATTCTGTGTCTCCCTCTGTCTCTGCCCCTCCCCTGCTCACTTTCTCTCTCTCTCAATCTCTCTCAAAAACAAAAAAATGTTAAAATAAAGATGTAGGCACAAGTAGTAAAACATTGTAGAATAATCTATGTGCTATAAGAAATCCACACTGAACTGAAATGTCCATCTATTAAGAATAAATGTAATCATACCCCATTTAAAAAGCAATAAAAAAGAAATCAGTGATACATGTTTTACAATTTAAGTTTAGAAATTAGAGTTTTACAACAAAAACTGTGATAAAAAGTTGTGATATCAGTGAAAATGGCAGAGTAAGGAACTCTAAAAATTATCCCCTTCATAAAGGTAATACAAAAACTGACAGAAATTGTCTGGATCAACATTTTCAGAGCTCTGGAAATTACTCAAAGACTTGAAGCAACTCATGAAAAGTTTACTCAAGAAAAACAACTGAATCTTTGGCATGATGGGTTGAATTATGCCTCTCCCCAAATTCATATGTTTAGGCTCTAACCACCAGAATAAGTTCTCAGAATGTGAATTTATTTGGCCATAGTGTCTTTAGAAAAGTAATCAAGTTAGGGGTGCCTGGGTGACTCAGTAGGTTAAGCGTCCAACTTCAGCCCATGTCATGATCTCACGGTTTGTGGGTGTGAGTCCCGCGTCGGGCTCTGTGCTGACAACTGAGAGCCTGGAGCCTGCTTCGGATTCTGCGTCTCCCTTTCTCTCTGCCCCTCCCCTGCTTGCTGTCTCTCTCTCCCAAAAATAAATAAACATTAAAAAAAAAAAAAAAAGAAAAGTAATAAAGTTAAAATGAAGTCATTACGGCAAGCCTCATCCAATACCCCTTATCCAGGGGAAAATCTGGACACACGTACAAATTACAGAGGGGATGTGATGTGAAGAGACACAGGCAGAAGAAGATGGCCACCCACAAGCCATGAAAGGAGAACTGGTACAGATCTCGCAGCCCTCAAGCAGAATCAACCCTGTCTCTGTGACTGAACTTCTCCCCTCCAGAACTGGGAGACAATAAAATTGTGTTGTTTAATCCAACCACTGTGTGGCGATTTGTGGCAGGATCCAGGTGCGCTGGTAGCACTGTAAGTTTCCTTATTCCCATCACCCCCCTCCCTAGCTCTGCCTTAGCTCTGCCCACTGCTACACCAATCACTGTAAGAACCAGCACCCTGGTAGCCACTAGAAGGGCCAACAGAGTTGGCGAGACTTCTATGCTTCCTTCCCAGAGAACTGTCATTATTGGACTTCTCTGGCAGTTTCCTACAAGGCTGTCTTTGCTGGATCTAATGCAAAGCGCAACCACTATAAAAAGCCTTTTCCCAAAAAGTATTTTTCAAAAGCAACTAGAGAGTTTCATTTAACTTTATAAATGCCTGATGCAGTGGGTAACAGTTGGGTTAAACAGCAGGGCAACCAATAAGCTTATGAGGAAAAGCTGGAAATGACATCCACAGGAGCTTGAAAGTTCTAACATATTCCTAGCAAAGCAGAAGACCACATACATGCATGCATGGGGCAGAGGGCAGGGTGTGGGGGGTGCATGCCTAAGACTCAGCATGCTCAGTCAAGAACAAGAACTTAAGTTCTTAATGTGTGGCTGAAATTGACGCTCTGGCTAGCTAATATTTAGGGTGTGCCCCAACCAGCTCGCAGAGCCTCTGCAAAGACCAGGAGACTGGCTGTGGTGTTCATGAAATCTCCATCCAATGATTGGCCTAAGCTAACTGAGCATCGACTTCAGTGGCTACATGACGAACAACACAAAATGTAAAGAATTAGTTCAGAAAAGTCATTAAACATACAAACAACAACAGCAAACACCAACAACATCAATATCTGATTTCCAGAGTTGCCACATTAAATTACTTAAAAAGTCCAGTTTTTAACCAAAAATATGAAACATAAAAAAAAAAAAACACACAAAAACCAGGGAGATATAGTCATAGGTAGGAAAAAAAGAAAGCAATCAATAGAAATTGTCCCTGAGGAAGCCCAAATTTTGGAATTACTGAACAGTTATTTTAAATATGATCAAAGAACATTATGTCTTAAGTACTAAAAAAAAAGGTATGAAAATGTCTTCTTTCCCAACAAAGATTATCAGTAATGAAACAGAAGTTATCAAAAAAAAAAAAAGAAATTCTGTATTAAAAAGTACAATAACTGAATTGAAAAATTCACTGTAAGAATCAAAAGCAGATGTAGGCAGGCAGAAAAAAGAATCCATAAACCTCAAGACAGATCAATTGGGGAGTATCCAGTGTAAGAAAGAGGGGAAAAAAAAAATAAAGATAAATGAACAGTACCCAGAGACCTGTGGGAAATCATCAAACACTCCAGTATATACATAATAAAAGTCCCATGGAAGAGAGGAGAGCAAAAGGCATAAAGATATTTGAAGAAACAATGGCAAAATCCCCCAAACTGATGAAAAACATGAATCAACACATCTAAAAAGCTCAATGAACTCAAACTAGGACAGGTTCAAAGGGATCCACATCCAGACACATCATAATCATCTGCCCAAGTCCCAAGAGACAGACTCTTAAAAGCAGCAAGAGAAGCAACTTGTTACATACATATGGTCCTCAAATGAGCTGATTTCTCACCAGAAACAATGAAAAACAAAGTCTGAATAGACCTAAAGCAAGGAAAGTGACTGAATTAGTAATCAAAACTCTTTCTATAAAGAAAAGCCCAGCACCAGATGAATCCACTGGCGAATTTCACCAAACAAGTAAAGTCGAACTAACAACAATACTTCACAAACTCTTCCAAAAATTAGAAGAGAAGGGAACATGTCCCAACTCATTTTATCAAATCACTATTACCCTAAAGCCAAATTCTGACAAAGACAACACAAGAAAACTATAGAACTGCTTCCCCTAAGAATATAGACATAAAAGGCCTCAGAATAGTAGCAGCCAATCCTGCAGCATGAAAAAGAATTATGCTTCATAATAAACCAGGATTTATCCCAGGAATGCATGGCTAATTCAAAATACAAAAATCAATCACTGTAATACCACATTATGTCAGTAAGATAAAGGACAAAAAACACACGATCATCTCAATGTATGCAGAAAAAGCATTTAACAAAATGCAACACCCTTTTACAATAAAAGCACTCAACAAACTAGGAACAGAAGGGATTTTCTCAATCTGATAAATAACATCTACAAAAAAGTCACAGCTGGGGCGCTTGGGTGGCTCAGTCGGATGGGTGTCCAACTTCGGCTCAGGTCATGATATCACGGTCCATGAGTTCGAGCCCTGCGTCGGGCTCTGTACTGACAGCTCAGAGCCTGAAGCCTGCTTCAGAGTCTGTGTCTCCCTCTGTCTCTGCCCCTCCTCCACTCATGCTCTGTCTCTGTCTCTCTCAAAAATAAACATTAACAAAAAAAATTTTTTTAAAAAGTCACAGCTAACACCATACTTAATAGTGAAAGACTAAAACCTTTCCCTCCCCCTAAGATCAAGACTAAGACACACATATCTATTATCAATATGGAACGGAAGGTTCTGGCTGGAGCAACTGGCAAGAAAATAAAAGGCATCCATACTGGAAAGGAAAAAATAAAACTATCTCTATCTGAAAATCCTAAGAAATGACTTCCCCACCAACTAAAAAAATTGAGCTAAATAAATGATTCAGTAAGGTGACAGGACACAACATCGATGTGAAAAATTCAATTATATTTTTACATAATAGCAATGAGCAATCCAAAACCTAAATAATGAAAACTGTTCCATTTACAACAGCATCAAAAAGAATAAAACATTTAGAAATAAATTTAACAGAAGCGGCACAAGACTTGTACACTGAAAGCTAGAAGACATCACTGAGGGAAACTGAAGAATAAATAAATGGAAAGACAACCTATGTTCACGAATATGGTTAAGCTGGTGGCGCTACAAAAATTGATCTACACTTTCAATGCAATTCCTACTGACATCCCAATGGGCTTTTCTACAGAAATGGACAACCTG
Organism: Panthera tigris; assembly: GCF_018350195.1. NCBI lineage: Eukaryota > Metazoa > Chordata > Mammalia > Carnivora > Felidae > Panthera > Panthera tigris. Next base: position 64,532,309 of record NC_056661.1, read on the forward strand.
ATTCTAGCATTAATATGGAATTGCAAGAGACCCAGAATGGCCGAAACAATCTTGAAAAAGACCAAATTTGAATGACTCACACTTAATGATTTCAAAACAGCAATCAAGACAGCATAGTACCGGCAAAAGGACCGCTAGCAATGAAATAGAATTTAGAGTCCAGAAAAAATTCATACATCTATGGCAAACTTCTACTCAACAAGGCACCAAGAAAATTCAACAGAGAAAGAAAAGTCTCTTGAAGAAATGGTACTGGAACAACTGGATGTCCACATGCAAAAGAATGAACTTTGACCCCTATCTCGTACCATATGCAAATATTAATTCAAAACGGGATCAAAGACCTAAATGTAAGGGCCAAAACTATAAAATTTTTATAAGAAAATACAGAAATAAAACTTTATGACTGTTGATTAGAGGACTGTTTCCAAGATATAGCACTGAAAACACTGGTACTAAAGAAAAAAATAAAAACCAGACTTTATCAGAGTTTAAGATGTGTGCTTTAAAGCACACTATTAAAAAACTAAAAAAAGTCTGTTCGTTTGCTTTATTTCTTAAATTCCACATACGAGTGAAATCATATGGTATTTGACTCTCCCTCTGACGGACTTATTTCACTTAGTATTATACTCTCTAGCTCCATCCACATCCTTGCAAATGACAAGATTTCATTCTGTTTTAGGGCTCAGTAATATTCCATTGTGTATATGTATCACATCTCCTTTACCTATTCATCTAACAACGGTCATTTGGGTTGCTTACAAATGAACAAAGAAGTCCCTCCCCCCACTCTTCCTTGGCACAGTCATCAAGGCCACCCTCAGACCCCTGGTGCAGCCCAAGATCGTTAAGAAGAGGACCATGAAGTTCATCCAGCACCAGTCAGACTGATATGTCAAAATGAAGTGCAATAGCAGAAACCCAGGGGATCGGGACAGGGTGTGCAGGAGATTCAAGGGCCAGATCCTGATGCCCAACACTGGAGTGACTTCCAGAAGTTCCTGGTCCACAACGTCAAGGAGCTTGAAGAGCTGCTGACGTGCAACTAGTCTTATGTGCAGAAACTGCTCCCAATGTCTCTTCTAAGAATGGCAAAGCCATTGTGGAAAGAGCAGCCCAGCTGGCCATCAGAGTCACAAATCCCAATGCCAGTCTGTGCAGCAAAGAAAATGAATAGACAACTTGTGTGCACATCGTGTTTGTGTTAATAAAACCATAAAACTACACGAGAGAGAGGGAGAGAGAGAGAGAAAGAAACCAAAAACAGACTCTTAACTATAGAAAACAAACTGATGGTTTCCAGAGGGAGGTGCATTGGGGGGATGGGTGAAATAAGTGATGGGGATTAAGAGTACACATATCTTGATAGGTTTTGAATAATTTATAGAATTGTTGAATCACTATATTGTACACCTGAAATTAATACAACACTGTATGTTAACTATACTGGAATTAAAATTTAAAGTCTTTAAAAAAAATTTTTTAAGTGAAAACACAATCCACAGTGCAGCCGCTCTAAGAAAACAGTGTGGAGGTTCCTCAAAAAATTAGAACTACCCTACGACCCAGCAATAGCACTACTAGGAATTTATCCAAAGGAGTGCTGATTCATAGGGGCACATGTACCCCAACGTTTATAGCAACACTTTCAACAATAGCCAAATTATGTTGGAAAAAAATGGAAAGAGCCTAAATGTCCATCAACTGATGGATAAAGAAGATGTGGTTTATATAGACAACAGAATACTACTTAGCAATGAAAAAGAATGAAATCCTGCCATTTGCAGCAACGTGAATAGAAGTGGAGGGTCTTATGCTAAGTAAAGTAAGTCAGTCAGAGAAAGACACATATTATATGTTTTCACTCATATGTGGAACTTGAGAAACTTAACAGAAGACCATGGAGGAAGGGCAGGGAAAAAATAGTTACAGAGATGGAGAGAGGCGAATCCATAAGAGACTCTTAAATACAGAGAACAAACTGAGGGTGGACGTGGGGAGTCAGGGAGAGGGAAAAATGGGTGGTGGGCATTGAGGAGGGCATTTGTTGGGATGAGCACTGGGTGTTGTGTGTAACTGATGAATCACGGGAATCTACCCCCAAAACCAAGAGCACACTGTATACACTGTACGTGAGCCAACTTGACAATAAATTATATTAAAAAATAATAATAAAGATTCTACTAAGGAAAAAAAGAAAATACAATCTATAGTATTGGAGAAATTATTTGTAAATCAAATATCTAACAAGGGTTTAGCATCCAGAATGTAAGAAAAAAAAAGAAAAAACCTCTTCCAACTCAATTAAAAAAAAAAAAAAAAAAAAAAAAAAAAAATATATATATATATATATATATATATATATATTCAACTAAAAAATGGGCAAAGGACTTGGGCATTTATGCAAAGCAGATAACCAAACGTCCATTAAACACATGAAAAGATCTTAAACATCATTAGACATTAGGGAAATGCAACTCAAAACCACATGAAAACCCACTTCACAGACACTAGGTTAGCTATGATTGAAAAAGATGAATAATAACAAATGCTGGGAAGGATGCTGTAAAATTTGAGTCCTCATACCTTGCTGATGTGAAAGTAAAATAATGAAGACTCTCTGAAAAATAGTTCAGCAGTTCCTCAAATAAACATAGAGTTGCCATATGTTCCAGGTGTATATTAAGAATTTAAAACGTTGGGGCGCCTGGGTGGCGCAGTCGGTTAAGCGTCCGACTTCAGCCAGGTCACGATCTCGCGGTCCGTGAGTTCGAGCCCCGCGTCAGGCTCTGGGCTGATGGCTCGGAGCCTGGAGCCTGTTTCCCATTCTGTGTCTCCCTCTCTCTCTGCCCCTCCCCCGTTCATGCTCTGTCTCTCTCTGTCCCAAAAATAAATAAAAAACGTTGAAAAAAAAATTTTTTTAAAACGTGATCACACAGAAACTTTTCAGGAATGTTTGTAACAGCATTATTCAAAATAGTCAAAAAGTGGAAACCATGGTGCATCCATAGGATAGAATATTATTCAGCCACAAAAACCAATGATGTGTGGATACTTTCTATAACATGAATGAGCCTCAAAAACATTATAATAAGTAAAAGAAGCCAGATGCAAAGCAGCACAGAGTGTATGATTCCACTTATATAAAGGTCCAGAATAGGCAAATTAATAGGATATTAGTGGTTTCCAGCAGCTGGAGAGTGACTGCTTAATGGGCACGGCATTTCTTTGTGGAGATACCAAAATGTTGTGAAATTACATACTGCTGATGGTTACACAACCTTGTCAATATACTAAAAGCTACTGGAATGTACACTTCCAAGGAGGAATTTTAAGGCATGTGACTTTACCTCAGTTAAAAAAAAAAAAGTTTTAGCTGCTATGCTTCTCATGTGACTATTGCAAAAGCTTATAAATCCAAAACCCTTTTCAACTGAAAAAACTGTAGCATATTTGAACTGCATACATTTAATATCATGGCTAAAATTATACAATAACAAGCAGAAACACTATAGGCAACTTTAATTACATGACTTCTAGAAATAAGTATACTTGGCCCACTTAAGCAATTACAGCAAACAGAATCAGACCTGGATGAATAAAACTATATGGAAACAATTCAAATCCATTTCCATAGAAGGAAAAGAGCCTTAGGAGACTAGGGTGTCTGGACAACATTAGCCTTTTGGACGAGATTGATAAAACCTAAACAAATGATAAATACTTTCTTAAAATTACTGAACATCTATTCGTTAATACCTGGAAAATTTGACGATCCCACTATTTTCACTGTATCCTGGGTCAAGCGAAAACCTCTTGGTAATCGAATCAAATATCCAACTATCAAGAACAAAAACAAACGATTAGCAATCTGCTTCATTAGAAATTCCAGGGTATTCTTTAGTAGAGTATATTTGATCTCGGTTGAAGAGATGCCAGCGAAATTACTCTACTCGCTGCTTCCCCCTACTATATCTCATCCCTGGTTTTTTTCTACATCCACTCAGAAAACTCTGTTTTTAAAGTCCCAATGCCCCACGCCTCAAGACTCAAATCACAAGTCCCTCTTCCTTGAAACCTGTATGTCCTGATCACTTACTTTCCCTCGCTTCCATCACCAGCACCTCTTCAATGACACACACTGTACATTGTATTACAGTTCTTTATGTACACATGTGATTTTTCTTGTTATAGACTCCATCGATGGTAGAACCTGTTTGTGTCAACCTATGAAGAACCAGTACCAAGCATCTTGCACATGGTACAAACTAAATAATAATAGTTGCGTACAATATATTCTGATATTCTTCAGTCGTTGCTGAATGAGCAAATGGGCATAATAGTGTGCACTGATCAAGTCGTAGGAGCACTATAAAAAAAACACAGTAAGGCATATACCCAAAAACATTTAACAGAGAGGGAGGAGAGTGCAAAGAAACAAGTATGATATTCAAAGTCAGAAAACCACTTACTGGTCTTAGGAAAGGCACCTTAAACTCTAGCATCTTCAGTTTTCTCATCTGCAAAATGGGACTGAACTGCAGATTTACAGTTACTGTAGGGGCTGAACCCAAACCATCAGATGCTATGTAAATATCAGTCTTTTCTATTCAGAGCTTACATACTAGACACTGCCTGCTTTGTTCTATTTATTCTATCCTCAGGTCTGATCTTGTCATCGGATCAACAGGTAGCTCACACACACCCCATCACATCTAGCATTAAGACCAGGGGTCAGGGTCAAGAAGCATCCTTCTCCTACTGAGTAATTAAAGGTTACGGACTACTCCTTACATATCCTAGAACCTTAGGAGCCCTGACGCCTAGACTTTGGAATACCTCGGAATGTCTATTCACTCCATTTCTTTCCTTTCTCCTCCTTAGCCCATGCCTTCCTCCACAGTCCCTCTACAATTACATTCCTGGAGGACTTCTTTTCTCATTTCTCTTCTTTTGTACAACTTGTAGCATTTTAAGGAACTCCCTTTTGTGCTTTTTATTATTCGATTCTGGGAGAGACTTTATTAAAAAAAAAAAAAAAGAGTCCAACATTTGAAGGCTAAACAACGCAGCCACCACCTTTCCAGTTACAGGACACTGGCTGAAACTCCCGCTTCACTTTTGTGTTGGCCAATAACCGAAATAACATTTTGAAAACAGGATGGAACTTCTTGGGGCACAAAGAGGGCGACAAAGGGCGGCGGGAACACGTCAAACCCTTGAACATCCCAGTCTCTCCCCCGTTTTACGACTAAAACCAGTAGATGGAGCCCCGCGACCACGGATGATCACAAAGCTCCGTGTGCAACCAACCCCCTGTGGGGCCGACAACCGCCCGGGGCCAATCGGGGAGCTGCTTCACAGCCCATCTGACTTCAAACCCGGGAGCCCTGCTGCCTGTACGGAGTCAGCCGCTGCCCCGCGCAAACGCGCGTTCCCCCGCGGGTTTCCACGAAAACACACCCCCCACCCTGGCCGGTACCGGAGTTTCTTCGGTTCGGCGGGCGCACGTGACCCGGGGAGGAGAGGGGGGGAGCCCGCCGCCCGGGCGCCGGCGCCTCACCTGACGAGGACGCCCGCGCCACGAAGGCGGAGAGCAGGAGGACGACCGCGGCCCGGGAGAGCGGGGAGCCCGCGGCCCGGGCCCGCCGCCAGCCCCGCCGCGCCCGGCCGGGGCCCGAGGCCTCCATCCACTCGCCGCCGCCGCCTGCCGACCGTCGGCGCAGAAGGTCGTTAAGCGGCGCGCGCCCACCGGCCCGGACCGGAAGGGAGGCTGGAAGGACGGGTCGCCGCTTCCGCGGGGCGGGGCCTGGGGCGGGGCCGGGCCGGCCGCGTGGCCAGCGTCCCTCGACGCCAACCTCTGGGGCGCGGTGCCGCCCGCCGTGCAGCGCCCCGGCTGCGCCCCGGGGACCTCGGCGCCGCCCGGGGAGCTGTGGGGAGGGGGAGCGCCCTGCTGAAGGTTCTGGAGCGGGAGGAGAACCGCGGACCGCCCCCCACCCCCCGCCCGCGCCCCTCCCTTTGAGTGCGCGTTGGCGGGCCGAGCGAGGCCGCCTCGTGAGGCTCAGCACCCGGGCCAGCCCTGGGCAGCAGGCGGTGGGAACTGAGTGAGTGGGACGCACGACCACCCGCCGAGGACAGCCTGGTGTCGCATGTCAGCTGCTGGTGTTTGATGGACAGATGGCGCTTGATTGGGAGGGAAGTGCACACGCACCAGGTGGGATCGAAAGTAAGACCTCGCAGCCCCGGAGAGAAGCTTCGTGGGAAGAACAGAGGAAACCACCTTAGAGGAGGTTGACTTCTGTGCTGCACTGAGCCTGGAAGATTGTGTTTTATCACCCAAGTTCAGGAGAGTGTGTGACACCACCTATGAGCATTTATGGCCGCAACGTGTTTAAGAGAATCGCGCCCAGCTTTTCTGCAGCTGGAAGGAGTCACTTAACGCGAGCAGCGCTACGACAGAAATACATCTTATGCAGTTGATGCAAACACATCAATGAATGAAGCATAAGCCACTGAGGACAGTGTCTAACAGTGACGTGTAGTGTTCGCTTTAACAGGAAGAAATGAATGCTCCTCAGTGGACTGAAAACAGTCCCTGGATATGCTGGGCTGCAGTGGAGGGATTTAAAATTAACCGCCTAACCACCTAAACCCCTCACTTGGTTGCTAGTGTTATCCCAAAGATTTAACGCCTTTCCAAGTGTTCTGATCACAGATATCACTGCCCCCTGCTGTCTTACAGCTGCCCTGATTTACATATTCGTAGTTAGGCTCTTGTCTGTTTTGCCACCATTTTAACCTCACTCCTAAGACAGTTCCTGGCATACAGTAGGCATTCAAATAGGTATAAACTTAAAAAGAGGGGGAGGGGGAGGGGGGTCCAGGGAGAAAGCAGAAAGCAGAACAAAGCAGAAAGGAACAAAGGCTATTTCTGGAAAAGCACCAGGATGTTCCTTGAGTTTTCTGGCTATTTTTATGCATGTGTTAATTGTTTGGTAAACTGTATACAGTACAGTTTATTTCACTGAGTGGATTTACATCTTTAGAAACTTTGTTTTTAGTTCTTTTTTAAAACACTCTTTTTTTTAACTTTTTTTAATGTTTATTTTTGAGAGAGAGAGACAGAGACAGTGGGAACTGGGGAGGGGCAGAGACAGAGAGGTACAGAGAATATGAAGCAGGCTCCAGGCTCTGAGCTGTTGGCACAGAGCCCAACTTGGGGTTTGAACTCCTGAACCATGAGATGATGACATGAGCCGAAGTCAGACACTTAACCAACTGAGCCATCCAGCTGCCCCCCAAAAGACTTTCTAATCTATATACAGGTTTGAATTAAATTTAGTGTTCTCAAGCATGTTTCAGTATGATTTGGATCCAGCCAGCATTTTGGTTGTATCTTACTGAATAGTGTCCCCAATCACTATGGCTCGGTATATGCCCTGTTAAAACTCCTCTTAATTTTTATAAACTGGTAAACCTGAAAGATATGATTTTTGCCAACTGGACTTGTGGCTGCTATTGGCTTTTGTTTTCTGCCATTGAGAATTTGTTTCAGTTCATCATCCCTCCTACCTTGTTCTACTGGGTAAATTCCTAATATTCAACCTGAGAGTAGGATGTAATATTGGAGGTTGTAGTTAATGTGTGGTGTGATTATGAAGATGGAAAGCTGATTGCAAGAAATATGAAAGTAGCTTTCTCACTCATACTTGCATTTTTTTTTCTCTCCATTAGGGATGCTGTGAACCCTGTGCCCAAATTCCAATATTTGGAATTCCTGTGGCAACAGTTTTCATACAAGACCAAATTATCTCATTGAAATGAGCTTTTAAATGACCAACACCATTAACAATAATGGTGTCCTTTTTCGTATGTGAGCTAATAACTGGTATCTTACTCTGTTTTTCAGAAATGCTTTGAAAAATTCCATTGTTCCTATTCTGTACATTGGTAGCAAAATGCAAAATAATTTAGTGTATTTTAAAGATGAACTTGTGGGGCACCAGGGTGGCTCAAGTCAGTTGAGCATCAGCTCAGGTCATGATCTTGTGGTTCGTGAGTTCGAGCCCCACATCGGGCTCACTGCTGTCAGCCTGTCAGCACAGAGCCTGCTTCAGATCCTCTGTCCACCTGTCCCTCCCCTCCCCTGCTGGTGCTCTCCCAAAAAAATAAATAGATATTTTAAAGATGAACTTGTGCTTTGACTTTAATTACTTATGTTTCTTAAAAATTATGTGCACTGAGTTACCTATGATATAATACATGTTCATTTTTTGCTTTACATTTACATTTATTCAGGTAGTGAGTTTTATAATTTATTAGGTCTATAAGGTAAAAATTTTAGTTAGATACAGATTTTATTTTTTTTTCATTTTTATTTATTTATTTTTAAATTTTTTTTTAAACTTTTTTTTTAATGTTTATTTATTTTTGAGACAGAGAGAGACAGAGCATGAACGGGGGAGGGTCAGAGAGAGGGAGACACAGAATCTGAAACAGGCTCCAGGCTCTGAGCTGTCAGCACAGAGCCCGACGCGGGGCTCGAACTCACGGACCGTGAGATCATGACCTGAGCCGAAGTCGGCCGCTTAACCGACTAAGCCACCCAGGCGCCCCAGATTTTAAAAATATATTGTCAGTTGATTAGCTGCTTTAAACTCTTTATTGAATATCATTTACCCATAAAATGTCAAGTTATGGAAAAATTTAGAAATAAGTGACAACTGAGCACCATTTTCCTGAGCAGTGGGGAGGAAACTATCATGAAAACACTACTAACAAGGCCATTTTTGTCTTTCCTAAGAATTAAATTATGACATATACACTAACTGGTCCAATGTGTTACAGTTCTAGCTGTTGCCAAGCAACAAGGACTCTCTTTTGTTCTATTATTTTCTGTCCTCATCCCTTACTGCCCTATCTACTTCTTTTGGTAGGGAAAAAATATCTACCTTAAAAAAAAAAAGAAGAAAACCTACTCTATCAACATTTAGAAAACCAAATCAACAACTTTAGGTTAGATTAACCAATCCTCAATTATTGGAAATAGTAAGTTTTATAGTAAAAGAGAAAGGCGTCATCAGAAGAGCTTCATTTATAGTCAGCCAAAATTCTAAAGAGCGTGGATATGGATTCACAGTGCACACCTGGAAAGATCAGTATTTCTGAAAGGTCCATCCTTCCAGGAGCAAAGGCTGTTGAGAATGTAGATTACCCACACTACTGCGATCTCTTAAGAAAAATGAACATGCCTTTTGTGAAAGGCGTCGAGGACAGACATGACCATGGCAAAATTGAAAAGAAATGCAATCCTACTTTTCTTAAGTTTCACCCTTATCCCCCTTCAGTCATGCCAGACTATCATTTACACTATCCTTATCCCCCGCCATATGGGCAAGATTATCCACTATTTCCACTTCGGGATGATGTGCCCTTGGGTGATCCCTGTTCAGGGTTTTTGAGTCCTGGTGGTGATGCTGATTTAAAACCTGGCATTGGCAGAACCATACCAAACCTGGTGGATTTCAGTGACGTGAAACCGCAGCATCGAGTTCCCAGGCCAGACACAGGATTTCAAACAACACTGAAAAGGCAAAAAATTTTATTAGAAGAACTAAAACAAGACAGGAGATGGGATTCCAGGGCAACACCGGACATTTCCATCAGAGCACGACTTGGAGGTAAATAAAGTGGCATGGGCTTTATAATTTTTTTCATGTTTACTTATTTATTTTGAGAGAGACAGCAGGGCAGGGGCAGAGAGAGAGAGAGAGAGAGAGAGAGAGAGAGAATCTCAAGCAGGCTCTGCACTGTCAGCACAGAGCCCTGACCTGCGGCTCGATCCCACAAACCATGAGATCATGACCTGAGCTGAAATCAAGAGTCGATCTTTAACCGACTGAGACCCCCAGGTGCCCCTGGGCTTTATAATTTTTAAACATTCAAACGAGAGAGAAGAGCATGAATATAAGACTCAGTATTTTAAACTTAAAATTATACAGAATAAGGAATTCTTATTTTTTTAAATTATAGATGGTAAGGAAAAGGTAGTAAGAATGATAAGCCTTTTATAAACCTATTTGTAAGAAAATGTATTTTTAAATATATTTTTGACAGAGAGTGCATGTGTGGGAAGTGGAGGGGCAGAGAGAGAGGGAGAGAGAATCCCAAGCAGGCTCCATGCTGTCAGCACAGAGCCTGACACAGGGCTTGATCCCACGAACTGTGAGATCATGACCTGAGCCGAAATCAAGAGTTGGATGCTTAATCGACTGAGTCACCCAGGTGCCCCTAAAAAAATGGCTTTTAAAACGTGCCTTAATTAGGATAAGTGGCCAACACAAAGTGTATATCAGAGAATTTATTCTAGACATGTAGATAACCTAATTTTTCCACAAGAGAATGTATGTTTAGTTTGGATGATTGTATAGCATACCTCCTTATCTGTCTCTCTCCCTTGAAAAACGTCTGCTGATGGTTATGAAAGAGGTCCCAAGAACCAAAATGAAATGGGAAGGTAGTTGGAAGTCGATTTGGGGGTCCGGTAAGAAACAATCCTTCCGTAGCCTTGGATACAGAACTGACCCCTTACTGATAGCTATACACTTTATGGTTTCTCTGTAAGAACTCGCAGACAGTGTCACAGGCTTGGTGAAGAAACGGTGAGAAACACTTGCAAAGCAAAGGCACACGGAGTAAGAAAGATCAGTTCGGAGAGAGAGAAGCAGACGATAAGAGCTAGGCTTTTTCACGTGTGCTTCAGCTGTGGACTCAGCAGGCGGGCTTGGGGGAATTCTCTAGTTTGGCATTTCCACATAAAGAATATGAGTGAAAAAAGTAAAGAATGTGAATGAGGTTCCAGCAATCTATTTTAAGAAGTAAGTCTTTTACAATCCACTTGAAATGCCATCTAGACTGGAAGCTAACGTAATTTGCCCCGAACCGTTGAGTTCGGGTCTGTCGTGCAGACACAGGACATCTCACTGATTCAGAGCTAGTGACTATTTTTCGACTCTGTCAAGTAAAGAGCTTGAGCTCAATCTTTTGCTGATGCTTCCGTGTAAAATAATAGTCATTGTTAAGAGTATGTTTAAAGGAATTGAAGTTGTTTATAAGAGTCCTATTTTAGACAAGTATACCACTTTGCTTACAAGCAGTAAACCCCAGCCTAGTGTAAGTTTCAAGAGCCGTATTTTTGGTTTGTTTCATTAGGTTTTTCTAAGCTTGGACTCTTGGAACATTATTCCAACAAATTACACGTTGAAGAAATAATTCATCGAAGCTAACTTAAAACTAAAATAGGGTTAACGGACTTTGCACCAACAGTTCAGAACCAAGTGTAGAACTCACTGCCCGAATCAGTACAACAGAGTTCAATTGTCTGTCTAGGCTTGAATCCTAAGAGAAGGCTTACTTGCCCTATCATCCGGGAATAGTTGCTAATCTCTTTATGCCTGTGGATATACATATAAATTCACATACTAGTACTATTTAATAAGGTAATAATGAGGACTATTTAATATAATTCGCATAAAGATATCTGGCATAAAGGAATGGACGAATAAATGTTAGCTCTTACAAAGTCCAGAATTCTCAATTCCTTGGCAATAAGAGTACTTCTCTTATAAAATCATTAGGATTAAATGAATTAAGACATGTAGAGCACGAAACAAAATTCCTGGAACCCAGTTCAAGCATTCAGTTGATAGTAGCTGTTAATATTGGCTATTAGAGTTTCAAGGAGTAATACCGGCCAGCTGTGGACTGGGTTTGATATAATTTGTCCAAATTTTCAACGATTTTGTAGATCTTGGAAATAATCATTAATTATCACTAGTAAGTACTTTCAGTTTTTAGCAAACCCAAATACACATAATGTCGAATACATTCTGATAAAGGACATATTTGTAGAATTAATTATATCACACACCAGTACGCTTTTCGGTGGGCGTTCATAAATACCAAAACAATATCATAAAAGATTATATTGCCGATTTCTTGCCCTATTCCGACTTTGTCTAGACATTTAACTGGGTTCAATACTTTTTTGTTCCTAGCTGGCTTTCTTTATCATATACTAGTCAGGTATTCTAAACTTATCCTAATTATATTCAAACGCTTCATTGGTCTTTTTGCCTCTAATTACAACAGATGACACATCTTCCTTATCACAGAGAAAATAGAGGTTGCCTGTATCACATCTTTGATTTTCCTACATTCAGCTTCCTAATATCAATACTTCTAACTCCTTGTATATCTTATTACCTTTTTTAGCCACTGGCTTAGCCCAAGCTACTAAAAGAAAATACCATAGGATGTGTGGCTTAAACAAGACGTGTTTACTTCTCACAGTTCTAAGGGCTGGGAAGTCCAGGATAGAGGTGCCAGCTAATTTGGTTCCTGGTGAGATCCCTTTTTCTGGCTTGCAGAGGACATGCTTCTTCCTGTTTCCTCATTTGGCAGAGAGAGAGACACAGCTCTGGTCTCTCTTCCTCTTTTTTTTTTTTTTATAAGGATAGTAATCCTATTATGGGAACCACACCCTCGAGACCTTATCTAAACCTGATTACCCCCCAAAGGCCCAACCTTCAAATACCATCACACTGGGGGTAAAAGTTTCAACATGTGAATTTGGGAGGCATCCAAACCTTTGCTCTATAACAATCAACCATTTTTAAGTGCATGGTTTATTGGCATTAAGTACATTATTATGAAACCTTCACCACCATTCATCTCCTTAAGTCTTTTCTTCTTAAAAACCTGAAACTCTGGGGGCGCTTGGGTGGCTTAGTCAGTCAAGCATCCAACTTCAGCTCAGGTCATGATCTCACAGTTCTTGGGTTTGAGCCCTGCATCGGTCTCTGTGCTGACAGCTCAGAGCCTGGAGCCTGCTTTGGATTCTGATTCTGTGTCACCCTCTCTCTGTCTTTCCCTCCCACCCTCTCTCTCCCTCCCTCTCTCTCTCTCCAAAATAAATAAACATTAAAAAAAATTTTTTTAAAAACCCTGAACTCTGTACCCATTAAATATTAACTTCTTATCTCCTCCTCTTCTCCCAGCCTCTGGCAATCACCATTTTTCTTTCTGTCTCAGAATCTGGCTACTCCAGAAAATATACCTTTGTATGATTTTGGTCTTTTAAAATTTATGAACACTTGTTTCGTGGCCTACAATGTAATCCATTGTATAGAATATCCATGTGCACTTGAGAAAAATGTGTGTTCTGCTTGGGTATTCTGTTGGCGTGCTCTGTATATGTCTTTTGGGTCAAATTGTTACTGTTTGAGTGCTGTGTTTCCTTATTGATCATTGTCTAGTTGTTCTCCCCATTATTTAAAGTTGAATGTTGGAGTCCCCAACTATTATTATAGAGTTATTTCTGCCTTCGATTCTGTCAGTATTTGCCCATGTACTTGGAAGGTCTGATGTTGGGTGCATATAAATAAAGTATAAAGTAGAAAACACAAGAACAGGAAAAATCAACTAAACCTTAAATTGGTTCTTTGAGAATGACAAAATTGACCTACCTTTAGCTATGTTGAGAAAGAAACTTCAGAGAAGACCACTACCAAGGATATTTTAGATGTTGAAGAAACACATCTCTAGCCATTAGAGGAGGAAAACACATGAATAAGAAAATATACAGGCGAGCCTGGGTGGCTCAGTCAGTTGAGTGTCTGACTCTTGGTTTCAGCTCAGATCATTATCTCACAGTCATGAGATAGAGCCCCAAGTTGGGCTCCATCCTAAGCATGGAGCCTGCTTGATATTCTCTCTCTCTCTTTCTCTCTCTCTCTCTCTCTCTCTCTCTCTTTCTCACCACCCCCCCAATCATTTGCGCACTCTGTCTCTCAAAATAACTAAATAAATATTTCCAAGAAAAAAAAGATAAAAAATATACAGAGAATACTCCTTAAATATTTCTTTTAAGGTTTTGTTTCTTGGGGTGCCTGGGTAGGCTCAGTCGGTTAAGGTCATCGGCTCAGGTCATGATCTCACGGTGGTGAGTTCGAGCCCTGCGTCAGGCTCTGTGCTGACAGCTCAGAGCCTGGAGGCTGCTTTGGATTCTGTGTCTCCCTCTCTCTCTCTCTGCCCCTCCCCTGCTCATGCTTATGCTCTGTCTCTGTCTCTCTCTCTCTCTCAAAAATGAATAAACATTAAGAAAAATTTAAGGTTTTGTTTCTTTAAAACCATCACATTATAGAAGTATTTTATGATAAAAATGATAGGTCCTATGGAAAAATACCATTTGTGGCAGACGCCTCCAAACTCATACACTTTCATGTGTTGCACAAAACTCACAATGACCATATCACAGTCGCAGACATGTCCCCTCTCTAACAAGGGAAGAACTAATACAACATCTTCCTTGACAAGGGACTTGATACTTGTTTGGTGGCATGAAAGTGGTGAAATGAGACTATGCGTAATGAAGAAAAGGTGTGTGATCGCTGCTCCTGAATGTGGCCTTTGGCAGCTCACTGCTTTCAGTGTGTGCCTGCCCTTTCCCCCACCAGGGCATGAGGTCTGTTTCTTGCCCACGTTGTCTCTGGGCTCTAGCCTACAAGACATCATTAGCAACCATGATGTAAGTGGAGCCTGACTTCAGGACTTGCACATTGGGATTAGTCCTCTAGGGATTCTTCCTCCGGATTCTCAGTGACTATTTTGTGACAAATCCAGCATGGGCCCATAGGAAAAACAAACAAACAAACAAGGCACTGGTCAGCAGGCCGAGCTGAGCTCCCACTGGCCAGCCATGTGAGGGAGATGATTTGGGACCGCATGAGCTCTCCCAAGCTACGCCACATGACATACAACCCCTGCCTGGACTCAGAGTCCTGGGAGATGATGAATGGTTGTTTTAAGACACTAGGTTTTGGAGTGGTTTCTTCTGCAGCCGCAGAGTGTGAAACAAGGTAACGGCAATGCCATCGTCTTACTTAGATGTGAGCATAGCGACCCTGACGTGCGCAGCTGAGATTCATTGTCCTGTTTCCTGTCTCCTACTCTGCCTTAAAAATCACATTTTAGGTTTTGTTGTTTTCCTACTTTCCTCTTTGGTCAATGACAGCAAATCGGAAGGACACCACAGAGTGCCATCCTGCTGCAGTGGGCACAACGGTCTTCTGGAGGGTTTCCTTTGGCCAGCTGGCTGTCACCGACAGAATTATCCTTGTTCTCAAAATGGAAATAACCATGGGCTTCAGCACGACCTTTCTCACTTGGCCTTGACCTCCTGCCTCTGCCTCTGCCTCTGCCTCTGCCTCTGCCTCTGTATTTTCTCTTCCTGCGGTGACAAAGTGCCGCAAACTTAGCAGCCTGACAAACGCATTTATTAGCACCCAGTTTTGTGAGAAAGTCTAGGCAGACTCAACTGGGTTTTCTTTCTTTTTAATTTTTCAATTTTTTAAATTATTTTTTTTAATGTTTATTTTTGAGAGAGAGAGAGAGAGAGCAGGGGAGGGGCAAAAAGAGACAGAGACACAGAATCCAAAGCAGGCTCCTGGCTCTGAGCTGTCAGCACAGAGCCTGACGTGGGACTCAAACCCATGAACAGCAAGATCGTGACCCAAGCTGAAATTGGACGCGTAACTGAGTGAGCCACCCAGGCACCCCTCAACTGGGTTTTCTATTCAGGAGATCTAACTGCTGAAGCCTACAGTGTCTGGGGAAAATCGACTTCAGGCTCATTCAGTTTGTGCAGAATCTGGTTCCAGGCATCAGAGCTGTCACAGCCAGGGACACTCTGCTCCCTCAGGCTACCTGTGCTCCTCCTCACGAGGCCTCCTCTGTCTTCCAAGTCAGCAGTGGTGTGTCCAGGCCTTCTCAGACTCTAATCTTTCTGACTTCCCCTTTGTCAAGGTTAGATCAAGAGTTGTCTTCGGGGAGATAGTCTCAACTCCCCACAGTCTGGCTGGGCCAGTATTCTTCCTCCACACGCCCACAGAGCTCAGAGCCCAACTATCCTTACAGTTGCTACACGACACTGCAATGATCTACTTACACGACTGTCGTTGCTCTTTGTTCAGGAGCACCTCAAACCCAGGAACCCCCTCTTCTGTCTCTGCGTATCTATTTCCACTTACGGCGCAGTAGATATTTGTTGAAGTCTGTGTGTGTATTTGCTAGTGTCTTAGAACTTCTATCAGTTAGGTAAGTTATCTACATGGTAACTAGACTCCTTTGTGTGGCCACCGTCCCCGACCGCACACTCATCTGCAGATTCATGGTACCTAACAGGCCTCTTCTAGTAATGAGTGATACATACCAAGTAATTCCACATCGTTATAACTACCCTAAGATGGAAATTCAGCTCTCACTGCTGAGAAAAGTTGTTAGGTATTCCACCGAAACGTCAATTAACGTCATTTCTAATAGGAAATACTTCTGGCGGAAGAAAAGATTTCTAGTACACCTTTAAAAACCCAAAGTACATACATTTATTTTTTTTTCAGGTTGGACAAGCCCACTGAAAGTTACTCCTTTACCACCTCGTCACGAAGCGTGCTCAATAAATCACACATATGTATTTGATGAAGAACCATCATGCACGGTAAGATTGTCTTATGGGATGGGGTTACACAATATTTGCAATTCATTTCATTGTCTGTGTATTTGATATTTTATGCCCTGGAAAAAAAAATAGCTACTGTTTATAAAGTACTTCTTACGTGCCAGGCACCGTGTAGCCCTTCACAATGATTGTGTGTCATGTGTTATCGTTTGTCGTCCTGTAGCAATACTGTGGGGGAGGAGAGAGCAGGAAATGCTGGTAGTGCCCAACCCAGATGCCCTTTCCTGGCAAGGGCACCCTCCTCCAGTAGCCATGAGTGGTGGCCACCAAATGCCTGATGGCCACCAGCCTGGAAGACTGCGCCCTCCTACACGGTCTCCTCAGACTTTGGCCAATGGCTGACTGACTTCCTAGAGGAAACACACCTGAAACTAAGCTGGGTCCACATTCTCACTAACCTCTTTCCCCCTAGGGTGCTCCGACAGTGTATTACTTGAGTGAAAATCTTGCTTCCATCCCTGCTTCTGGACAAGGCAGTATTGTTATTCCCACCTTACTTGAGAAAGCTAATGCCCAGTGATGTTACATAACTGACTTTTTAATTTAATTTCAAGTTCGTTAACATACAGTGTAGTCTTGGCTTTAGGAGCAGAACCCAGTGATTCATCTCTTACCTATGACACCCAGTGTTCACCCTGAAAAGTACCCTCCTTTTATTGCCTGTCATCCATTTAACCCATCCCCCCACCTGCCTCCCCTCCAGCAACCCTCAGTTTGTTCTCTGTATTAAAGAGTCTCTTATTGGGGCACCTGGGTGGCTCAGTCAGTTAAGCGGCCGACTTCGGCTCAGGTCATGATCTCACAGTCCGTGAGTTCGAGCCCCGCGTCGGGCTCTGTGCTGCCAGCTCAGAGCCTGGAGCCTGTTTCAGATTCTGTGTCTCCCTCTCTCTGACCCTCCCCTGTTCATGCTCTGTCTCTCCCTGTCTCAAAAATAAATAAAATGTTAAAAAAATTTTATAAAAAAAAAAGAGTCTCTTATTTTAACTGCACACTAAGTATGAAACCAAAGTTTAAACCTGGGTATCTTTCTGAATTTAATGATTATGTTATTAATCATTTTTCTATGTGGATTTTATTGGCTCTAAACTCTTGCTATTTCAATGACTGGAAGAATACCCAAGGGATATACAGACAGCTCAAGGATTTTTCTTTTTTTAAAAAATAGCTTGGGGCATCTGGGAGACTTAATTGGTTAAACATCCGACTTCGGCTCAGGTCATGATTTCACAGTTCTTGGGTTTGAGCCCTGCATCGGTCTCTGTGCTGACAGCTCAGAACCTGGAGCCTGCTTCAGATTCTGTGTCTCCCTCTTTCTCTGCCCCTCGCCTGCTCATGCTCTGTCTCTGTCTCTCTCAAATATAAATAAACATTAAGAAAAAAATTAAGAAAAAACCCCAGCTCTATTGAGACACATTTCATATACCACAAAAGTCATCCATTTAAAGTGTTCAATGTTTTTTTTTTACATTTTTAAAAATTAAGTTTAGTTTTGAGAGAGAGAGAGAGAAAGTGTGAGTGGGGGAGGGACAGAGAGAAAAGGAAAGAGAAAGAATCCCAAGCAGGCTCCGCACTGTCAGCACCAGAGCCTGATGTGGGACTTGAACCCACGAACCATGAAATCATGACCTGAGCTGAACTTGGACACAACCAACTGAGCCACCCAGGTGCCCTAAAGCGACTGATGTATTTTTAAAGGTGCGCACGAAATGGAGCAACGTCACCACAATCTAATTCTAGAACATTTTCATCTCCCCAGAAAGAAACCCCATAGCCATTAGAAGTAAAGATGTGAATACTTCTAAGGAATCAGTGTCCATTTCCATGACCCCCATATGTATTCCTTTCCACAATTGATCTCTGCTTGTGGATTTATCTGTAACTGTCGTGTTAGATTTAGTTCTACTTTTCCCATGTCTTCCTTCACGATTGCAGAGACTGATTCGGCCACAGAGGGGATTGGGGCACACGTCCCACAACTGTCAGTTGTACCACAATGAGTGGCGAAGGAACCAAAAGGGTCCCTCAAAATCCATATCATCAGTGCCTCTTTTATCTAGATGCCATCCAGCCATGCCGGACTTCCTGCTTTTCCTTGTCTACAGAGTTTTCTTTATAAGAAAATCTTGCCCTTAGAAATGGGGTGGCTCAGTTGGTTGAGCGTCTGACTTCAGCTCAGGTCATGATCTCGCAGCTTATGAGTTCGAGCCCTGCATCGGGCTCTGTGCTGACAGGGCAGAGCCTGAGCCTGCTTCAGATTCTGTCTCCCTCTCTCTCTGCCCCTCCCCCGCTCATGCTCTGTCTCTCTCTTTATCTCTCTCTCTGTCAAAAATAAACAAACATTTAAAAAAAAAAGAAACGGGGGGTAATTTGGCCTGTTTTGAGCCATTCTAAATTCAGATAAAATGCGGAATGTGGTTGAAAGGATCAAGAAAACTTGTACTTACTAGTTTCACTCATTCCATCTCCAGACTTTTCAAAGAATCCATTGCTCCTGTAGGTAAGTCCTTTGAGAGCAAATCAAAGTAAACATTTTAAGAAATGAAAGGCATTGGTGCCTTTTGTTTTTCATTTAAGCTGCAAATTCATGGCAAGTCTCCATGTTTTATCTAGTTACCTATTTTAGAATTAGACTACTGAAGTAAGTGCTTGTCATGTAAAGGCTTATTAGCATCTTTATTTAAATTCAAAATAAGTTTAGACTTCTTCTCGCAGAAAATAAATCTGGATATTTTATTTCCAGTAGTAGAAACTAACCAGGTAACATGGGGCAATACTTCTAATGGGAAACAACTAGATTAATATTTCGCTTTTATTAAAATATCAAGGGGTGCCTGGGTGGCTCAGTCGGTTGAGCGGCCGACTTCGGCTCAGGTCATGATCTCGCGGTCCGTGAGTTCGAGCCCTGCGTCGGGCTCTGTGCTGACAGCTCGGAGCCTGGAGCCTGTTTCAGATTGTGTGTCTCCCTCTCTCTGCCCCTCCCCCATTCATGCTCTGTCTCTCTCTGTCTCAAAAATAAATAAACGTTAAAAAAAAATTTAAAAAAATATCAAAAAGCTAATAAGGTAGAAGTGATTGGGTCAGAGAAAGGATGGAAACTTTAAAACGTAAGCCTAGCACTCAGGGCCACTTTGGCCATACAGGAATTTGCCATTCTAGAAGGGAAAGCTAAAACTCTGAGCCGGATCTTTGGTGGTCTCAGAAGTATAAAAGATCAAAAGTTGGAACTGATCTCTGAAAAACAATCCACTGCTTTGGGAGGAATACCTGGAGGCTGGTTTCTTAGAAAAAGGATGCATCAATAGGAAAAAGCCCTTAACCAGACTAAAGCCTGGCTTGGTCCGAGTAAATGAGAAAACTCTAAGTCTTGAACTGGTATCGAGGTGATCTTAGATTCTTATCATTCCCAGGATGCAGGCAGATAGAAACAAAACTTCTCTGGAGAAAGATAATATGTGACTAAGCCTTAAATTATTTCCATCAATAATGTTTTAAAATAAAATGTCCAGCATACAATCAATAGTAACCAAACACGTAAAGAGAAAGGGCACCGTGAATTAGAATCAGCAGAATGAAAGAAAACAGAAAGACACACATTGATTCTAGACATTGAAAATATGCAAGGAGAGAAAAGGTGAGTTCAGAATTTTTGTAAAGAAATTAAAAATTACGAAATGGGAAATTAAGAAATTGAGGGGAAAGGAGTTCCAGAACTGAAAAATATCATAAACAGAGAACAGGGCAAGTGAGCACAGTAGCTGATCTGACGCTGGTGGAGAGAATTGGAGAGCTAATAGGTAAATGAGGAGACACCATTCATGATAAAGCAAAAATGCACAAAAAAATGGAAAATACGAAGTGAGAGTAAGAAACGTATAGGAAACAGTGACAAAGAGGAACGTGTATTTATTTGAAATCCCAAATGTATAGACGAATAGGACAGAAGCAGTATGTGAAGATGTAACTACTGTATCTACTGTGTGCCCATTTCTGGGGGGTTCCTGGAGGGTGCCCTCATGTTCCCTGCTGTACATGGAGAATTAAAGCCCCGCACAAGCACCAGATCCCACAGCAACAGCTTGTCAGTGTTCCTCCCAGCACCACGGCAAATGGCAGCCCATCTCTCTCAAGAGAGAGAGAGATCCAAAACATGGAAGACACAAGAATGGAAAGAAATAGGAAATTCCTGAAAATTTTGTTCACATTGTTTATGGTAATTGCATTGCTCAGAATCTGGACCTCAGCAGTCTTTTTTTGTTAGCTCTTGTGAAATTTGAAGAAATTCTAGGAAGTTGAGGCATTTATGATGTTGACAGCAATGAAGGATCTTAATGCGGATGAACAATGCTGAAGTATTAGGACATAAAGGAACATCTCCTTCAATGTCTTGTCATAGAACCTAAGAAATATCTGGCATTTGTAGAGAAATTTCCATTGAGTCAGACTTCAAGAACACTGATGAATTCAAATAGGAAATGTAGTCCCTTCCTTACGAAACAGTACACACAAAACATGCAGAGACTAGAAATAGAAGATTCGCCAGCAAGAGAAAAGCTTCTATAAAGATTTGCTTTGACGGGCGCCTGGGTGGCTCAGTCGGTTGAGCATCGGACTTCAGCTCAGGTCACGATCTCATGGTCCATGAGTTCGAGCCCCACGTCGGGCTCTGTGCTGACAGCTCAGAGCTTGGAGCCTGCTTCGGATTCTGTGTCTCCCTCTCTCTCTGCCCCTCCCCCACTTGTGCTCTGTCTCTCTCTCTGTCAAAAATAAGTAAACATTAAAAAAAATTAAAAAAAAAAGTTTTGAGAAAACCGTGTAAACAATAAACTTCAGGATCTGCAAACGTTTCATAAAGAAATTGAAGATATGTAACATATAGAAATGGCAGCTTATAAGGCCTATCAGGAACTGGAAGCAATGGGTTTTAGAGAAAAATCCAGATTCCAATGAAAGATGATACCATGGTATCAATGATATACCAAAATGCTGAAGAACTCGAAGAGAGCACAGATTTCAGAATCTTGGCCCCTTCAAGGGGAGGACCAATCTTACCCACACATTACACACCAACCTTATCAAGACATGACCCACGGGACACAGGTGATTGTGACAGACCTCATGAACTCTGCAAAGTTCGAGATAAAAGATATTTTAAATGAACCGTGGCCAATTCTAATTTAGTGTACTTTTTAGAAGTAAAAAAATTGATGTGATTTTTGCCTTCCCACATGCCTTCTTTTTGCCAGGAGAGCCATTGTTTTTACGTGCTTGTTTGTTCTGCCTGTAACACAGCTCTTATTCTTACCAAGGTTTACATGTTCAAGAGAGACATAGAAATTACATCAATGATATAGCAACAGTTGATTTGGCAAAGATCCAATACATACTATTGTACAACACTAACAATGGTAGGTTGACTTCGATGACCTCTATGTTAAACATAGATTTTTTTTTAATCTGTAAAGACACTGAAATATCTGTTCATGACTCTTGCTGATAAGAGTCACTATAAACTGTGTGGCAATTAATAGGACAACAGGATATTGGGGGATTTAGTATAGACAAAACTCATATAGTAGAATAAGGCAGCACAATTAGTTAATAAATATAAATATAAATATAAATATAAATATAAATATAAATATAAATATACTGGGGCAACTTGTTAGTAATAATACACACACACACACACACACACACACACACACACACAAGTATACCTTCTTGCAAGGACCATTCGTAAAATTACCACGTATCATAAGACAACCTGGAAATTTTCAAATATTTCATTTTTAAATTTTTTGGCTTAGATTTTTTTTTTTACTTTAATTTCAGTATTATTAACACACAGTGTTGTATTAGTTTCAGGTGTACAATATAGTGATTCAATAATTCCTTACATTACTCAAATAGTTTATTTTATTTTTTAATGTTTATTTCTTTTTGAGAGAAAGAGAGAGACAGAGCATGAGAGAGGCAGAGAGAGAAGGAGACATAGAATCTGAAGCAGGCTCCAGGCTCTGAAATGTCAGCACAGAGCCCGATGCGGGGCTTGAACTAACAAACCGTGAGATCGTGACTTGAGCTGATGTCAGACACTTAACCGACTGAGCCACCCAGGTGCCCCTCAAATATTTTAAATCACACAGAGTATGTTCTTTGACCACAAGACCATTATAACAGATCAAAAACCCTAGAAAATCATGCGTTTGGAAATATAAAAATGTATTTATGGACATGAGTCATGGGCCAAAGGAAAAACATAAGGAAAATGGAAAATGTCTTGAATGGAATGATAACAGCAATATCATAGAAAAATGTGTGGGAATTAACTATAATAATGCCTAGAGGAAAATATATAATCTTTGATCGTTATGTAACAACAGAAGAAAACCTGAAAATTCAAAAACTGAGCAAGTTAGTAAAACATGGCAAAATCCATTTTTTTTATAACGTACAAACCCCGCACCTTCAACATGTCTAGGACACAGAGAAATACTAAACTTTGAATGACTGCAAGTTAAAAAAAAGAAAACATAAAATCCTAAAAAGTCATGCTTCAAGCCCTTAACAGAAGCCTTTTTTTTGGTAAATGAGGACAGTCTTGGAAAACGCGTGGTAGAGAGAAGCCGGCCTACTACTGATCTAACAACCATCGCTAGAAAGATAGACTCTGTCTGCAGAGAAGGAATTTAAAAGCATGCACGACTTGAGGTGGCAGTCTTTGAAAGGCATTAATTGTTTAAAAGAAAAGAGAGTCGCCCTTTGGAGGTTGAGTGATGAAAAGGAAAAAATAAATAAATAAGGGAAAGAGGGAAAGTTAGTATTCTGAAAGGCAAAGAATGAATTGAGTGGAGGTGACACAACCCCTTTGATAACAATTGCCTGGGAGCCTGGGTGGCTCAGTCGGTTGAAAGACTGACTTCAGCTCAGGTCATGATCTCAGGGTTTGTGAGTTCGAGCCCCGCGTGGGGCTCTGTGCTGACAGCTCGGAGCCTGGAGACTGCTTCGGATTCTGTGTCCCCTCTCTCTCTGCCCCTCCCCCGCTCATGCTCTGTCTCTCTCTGTCTCAGAAATAAATGAACATTTAAACAAAAAACAATTGCCTTCCAGGAGAAAACAACTTTATTAGAGAAAATGCTGTACTTCGCCACACGGACAGAAGAGGGCAGCATTGAACTAAGAATATCGTGAACCACCCCAATTCCATCAAGTGAATGAAAGAAAATGTGATAAATCTATTCGAAGAAACTATAACAAAAGAATCGAAATAAGAACCAAAATACCTTAGTAAGAATACAACATACCAAATCAACTATAAAACAGAAGAAAACTGTATTGTAACACTCCAAACTGAGTTACGTGTTTCAAACAAGCATCTGAGGATATGAAAAGCTGTCTTGATACAGATTTTGAAACTTAAATACAAATAAAATTGACAGTGAAAAAAAATGAAAGAAATGGAAAATTCATTCAGAAGCTAAGGATCGCACTATGCCCAAAGGAAAAGATATTCATATAAAAATGTAAGAAAGGACACTGAAGAAAGGCAGGCAATCGCCCAAGAGAAAACTGGAAATGAAGAATCAGTTAAAAATATCTGACTGAGGGGCACCTGGGTGGCTCAGTGGTTAAGCACCCAACTCTTGACTTCAGCTCAGGTTGTGATCTCGCGGTTCATGAGTTCGAGCCCCATGTCGGGCTCTGTGCTGACAGCTCAGAGCCTGCTTGGGATTCTCTCTCTCCCTCTCTCTCTACTCCTCCCCGCTCATGTGCACTCTCTCTCTCAAAATAAATAAATAAACATTAAAAAAAGAAAATCCTTTCTCCAAAGTTAGAAAATGAACAGCTATGTAAACCAAAAGAAAGTACAACAAGAAATTTTAAAAAATAAGAGAAGAAAGTGAGTGAAGTGTAGATGAAATGAAATAGCAGCTGTTGCCTTTACTTTTCTGCCTTAAACAGAGAAAATTGGACACAATATGAGAAATAATAGTTTGTAAACACTAGAGAAAAGGTAGTGACAGATTGCAATCTCTAAGGAAGGGAAAATATGTGAACCCTCCGATTTCACCAGGTTACTCCCTGGAGGCAATTTCTGAGCAACAGTCAAGGGAAGGGAAGTCCATACACACCTTTAGGCTCTTGTTCAGTTGAGGAGACAGAGATTGGGGCTCTGGGGCATCCAAAAGTTTGTGGACCAGGGCACCAGAGAGGTGGGGGCTGCAGAGACAGTGCTCTGGAGAGCTGGGGAGGAAAATGTGCAGCCCTGTGAGCACTGATCTGTGCACTGCCAAGAGGAAAGTACTGGAACTTGGGAAAGACCAGACCTGCTGTAGAGAACTGCATGATCATTCTCTGAAGCTCCAACAGCGCGGGGGATGGTTCAAGTGCCCACAAAACTGGAATGAAGATACCTTGGAGGACACAGGACGTCAGGCAGGATCTTCAGAAGTATGTCACTTTTGTAGTCAGGCTTTCTTAACCCTACTCCAAAGGTTCCTGTGGACCTGCTCTGACAGGTTAAAGGCAACTCTCAAAAACATCCATGGACTTCCAGTACTTAACTTTGTGCTGGAACATATTCTAACACTACTTAAGAATAAAAAAGTTAGTAGAGAACCCAGAAAGGGACCCACAAACGTATGGTCAACTCATCTTTGACAAAGCAGGAAAGAATATCCAATGGAATAAAGACAGCCTCTTCAGCAAGTGGTGCTGGGAAAACTGGACAGCGACACACAGAATGAGCCTGGACCACTTTCTCACACCATACACAAAAAGAGTCAAAACGGATGAAAGACCTAAATGTAAGACAGGAAGCCATCAAAATCCTTGAGGAGAAAGCAGGCAAAAACCTCTTTGATCTTGGCCACGGCAACTTATACTCAACACGTCTCCAGAGGAAAGGGAAACAAAAGCAAAAATGAACTACTGGGACCTCATCAAAATAAAAAGCTCCTGCACAGTGAAGGGTAGGAAACAATCAGCAAAACTAAAAGGCAACCAACAGAATGGGAGAAGATATTTGCAAATGACATACCAGATAAAGGGTTAGTATCCAAAATCTATAAAGAATTTATCAACCTCAACACCCAAAAATCAAATCATCCAGTGAAGAAATGGGCAAAAGACATGAATAGACATTTCTCCAAAGAAGACATCCAGATGGCCAACTGACACATGAAAAAGTGCTCCACATCACTCATCATCAGGGAAATACAAATCGAAACCACAATGAGATACCACCTCACACCTGTCAGAATGGCTAATGTTAACAACTCAGGCAACAACAGATGTTGGCGAGGATGCGGAGAAAGAGGATCTCTTTTGCACTGCTGGTGGGAATGCAAACTGGTGTAGCCACTCTGGAAAACAGTATGGAGTTTCCTCAAAAAATTAAAAATAGAACTACCCTAGGACCCAGCAATTGCACTACTAGGTATTTATCCAAGGGATACAGGTGTGCTGTTTCAAAGGGACACATGCACCTCCATGTTTATAGCAGCACTATCAACAATAGCCAAAGTATGGAAAGAGCCCAAATGTCCATTGATGGATGAATGGATAAAGAAGATGTGGTATATATATATTATATACACACAATGGAGTATTACTTGGCAATCAAAAAGAATGAAATCTTGCCATTTGCAACTACATGGATGGAACTGGAGGGTATTATGCTAAGTGAAATTAGAGAAAGACAAATATCATATGACTTCACGCATGTGAGGACTTTAAGAGACAAAACAGATGAACAGAAGGGAAGGGAAACAAAAATAATATAAAAACAGGGAGGGGGACAAAACATAAGAGACTCTTAAATATGGAGAACAAACAAGAGGTTACTGGAGGGGTTGTGGGAGGCGGGATGGGCTAAATGGGTAAGGGGCATTAAGGAATCTACTCCTGAAATCATTGTTGCACTATATGCTAACTAATTTGGATGTAAATTTAAAAACAATAATATTTTTAAAAAAAGAATAAAACAAGTTATGGGGCGCCTGGGTGGTTCAGTTGGTTAAGCGTCCAACTTCAGCTCAAGTCATGATCTCATAGTTTGTGGGTCCGAGCTCTGCATCAGGCTCTGTGCTGACAGCTCAGAGCCTAGATCCTGCTTCAGATTCTGTGTCTCCTTCTCTCTCTCTGTCTCTCTCTCTCTCTCTCTCTCTCTCTTTCTCTCTGCCCCTCCCTGCTTGTGCATCCTCTCTCTCCCTCAAAAATTAATACATCAACATTAAAAACAAAGAATAAAACAAGTGTTAGCAACCAACAACCCAACGTTTAAAATAGGTACTCAATAGAAATTAATTTTCATGCCAAGAAGTAGGGGACTAGTTCCCATACTCAGGAGGAACGGTCAATCAAGAACACGGGACCTGGAAGTGGTGGACAGGAAGGAGCAAGCAGACAAGGACGTGTGCAAACACAGCTATTACACACACGTTCCATACATTCAGATGGTGAAGGAAACCACAACCACAGACAGGAGGAAAATGCATGGTGTAAACAGGACTCAAGAGGCCATTTAGACATGAAAAACACGATACAATGAAAGATAAATGGATACACGTTTCAAAGCAGATCAGACACTGCAGGCTAAAAGATCAGCGAGGTTGAAAATGTAGCAACAGAAACTATCCAAAGTAAAACAGAAAATGTATAAGTAAAACACCAGTTAGCTTGGGGATGATAGCAGGCCGTTTAACACGCGTGTAACTGGCATTGCAGAAAAGAATGGAAAATGGGGGAAATATTTGGGCCAACAGTGGCCAGTGTTGTTCCTCATGATTTAAATCTACAGACCCAAGAAACTGAACAAGCGCCAAGCTGTAGAAAGATAAAGGACACTGTGCACCTAAGTTAAATTGCTGGAAAACGGGGATACAAAGGACATCTTGAAGCAGTTAGAGGAAAAAAATCCATTATACACAGAGGAGCACAGGTAAGAATGACAGCAGGCTCTTGTCCGAATCTGTGCTCGCTAGAAGAAAATGGACACATGTTTGCAATGTCAAAAGAAGTTCATTAAGAACACATTCATCAGCAACAACAAATTTCAAAAAGGAAGGCAGAGTAGATATTTTCAGAAAAAGAAACCTGAGGCATCTACTGCCAACCGACCTAAGGAGGTTCTTCAGACAAAAGAATATAGTGTAGGTGGAAATTTGAGTTTGTTCAATGGAATGAAATTGAGGTCAAGAGACACGGTAAATGCGTGGTAAATAGAAAACGCTATTCTCCATTTTGAAATACTGCAAAATATCCTTTAATGTTTTTTTAAGTTTATTTATTTTGAGCGCGCATGAGAGAGAGAGAACAAGCAAGGGAGGGACAGAGAGAAGGAGAGTGACAGAATCCCACTAACAGTACAGAGCCTGATGCGGGGCTCGAACTCACGAACTGTGAGATCATGGCCTGAGCTGAAGCCAAGAGTCGGACACTTACCGGACTGAGCCACCCAGGTGCCCCAAAAAATATCATCGAATGTTTAAAGCAACAACAGTCGCAATGTATTTGGGGCATACAGCACATGTAGAAGTCCATCATATAACAATAGCACCCGGGAGGTCAGGATGAAAATAGGCGTATGATATTGTAAGTTTTTACACTATTCATGAAGTGGTGTAATATTATACTTTAAACCCTAGAATTAAAGACGTATAAAGTCTTAGAGTGACAGTAATAACAGAAGCCAATCAATCAATCATAGGCAATAAGCTAATAGGGGGAGACAAAATGAAATTCTACAAAGAAAAAAAAAACCTCAAATAATACAAAAGAAAGTAACAGAAAAGGAAAAGGAGGAGATGAAACCAACAGTAAATAAAGCTATATTGAAACCAAATTATGTCAAATGTTATATTAGATAAATTTAATGTAAGGAAATAGAAAGTCAGACATTTTTATGTTGGATAAAAAAAAATCAATACCCAACTATATGCTGACTACAAGAAAACCATGGTAAATAGAAATAGAAAGTCAGACATGTTTATGTTGGATAAAATAATCAATACCCAACTATATGCTGACTACAAGAAAACCACGGTAAATAGAAATAGATACGAGTGTGGGATGGGACAATATCTACCATGCGCGTTTTCTTACTAAGTTGTTTTGCGGTCTCAGTGCCATCCAAATCAATATCTTGTCTGTATCCACGTGGAGTTCGAGAAGTGCTTTATAAAAAGGATACAGAAAAGCAAAGGATCAGAAACGACCAAGACTGTTACTAACAAAAGGGAAAAAAAAATCAATACTCTCTCAGGATCAAAACTCTCAGCAAACTTGGAGACTTGGAGGGGACCTTCCTCAATCTGTGATAAAGCATCTGTGAAAGCCCTGAGGCTAAAGCAATGATGATGTAAGACTGAATGCTTTTCCCTTAATATCAGGAATAAGACAAAAGTGTCTGCTCTCACCACTATCAACTTCCATTTAGTGGAGGAGAGAGCTATTGCAGAAAAGCAAAAAACAAAACAAAAAAAGAAATAGAAATAAATCCATCTCTGGGTAGAGATGACATGATGGTATTTATTAAAAAATATCCTCAGAAATCTTCAAACCAACTGCTGCATGTAATCTTTAATTTCATGGGAGGCATAAGCTTATGGTTAATATGCAAAAGTCAATTGTAATGTTAAGTATCATAAGCAAACAACTGGAAAATGAAAGTTTAGAAGATTCCACTGACAATAGTACCAAAAACCGCATAGGATTTAATAAAACACGTGCATTTTTTCACTGAGAACTATAGTATGTTACTGGGTGACATAAATTAACGAAGACACAAATAAATGGAAAGTAAGCCAGGTTCATTGGCTGGAAGGCTTGTTAATTTATTAAAACTTCCCCGATTGATCTCTAGATTCAATGCAGACCCTATAAAAATCCTGAGAAGATGTTTTGTGGAAATTGACCAGACGGATTATAAAATTTCTATGACATGAAAAGCCTAAAATAGCTGAAACAATTTTGAATAAAAATGAAGTTGGAGGATTTGTGCTCTCTGATTTTAGGTTTGACTGTGAAGTTGAAATAATCAGCACCAACTGGCAAAGTGATTGGCAAACCCATCAATGGAAAACAGTGTCCAGAAACGGAGCCATCTACTACATTGTCATTTGATTTTTAAAGAATGTGTCAAGGAGGCCTGGGTGTCTCAGTTGGCTAAGCGTCGCACTCCTGATCTCAGCTCAGGTCTTAATGTCAGGACTATGAGTTCAAGCCCTGCGTTGGGCTCCACACTGTGGTGAAGGTTACTTAAAAAAAAAAAAAAATGGTGATATACTAAACATTTCAACTGAAAGGCAGAGATGATCAGAATGGATTAAAAAAGCAAGACACAACTATATGCTATTTACAAGAGGTACGCTTTCAGTATGAAGATACAGATCAGCTGAAAGTAAGTGAATAGAAAGCATATTAGATGCACGTGATATATTCACTGTAATCATATGTGTAGCATAAAACAAATCTTCATATGTTTAAATGTATTGAAATAATTCTACTTGTGTTCTCAAACCACCACAGAGTTAAATTAAAAATAATTCACCATGAGATGTTCAGGAAAGCATCAAATGTTTTAAAATTAAACATCACAATTCTGAACTATCCATGGGCCAAAGAAAAAAATCACAAGAAAAATTAGAAAATGTTTTAAACTGAACAATGATGAAACTATAACATATTAAATCTTGTATGATGCAGTAAACACTGCTGAAAAGAACAATATTAGCCTTTTATCCTTATATTAGAAAACAAGGAGGTTCTGAAAATTAGTAGTTAATAATTAAGACAAAAGAATTGTTAAATTAAACAAGAAGAAAGAGGGGAGCCTGGGTATTTCAGTCAGCTGAACGTCTGACTTCGGCTCAGGTCATGATATCATGGTTTGTGAATTCGAGCCCCCTGTCGGACTCTGTGCTGACAGCTCGGAGCCTGGAGCCTGCTTCGGATTCTGTGTCTCCCTCTCTCTCTGCCCCTCCCCACCTTGTGCTCTCTCTCTCTCTCTCTCAAAAAAAAGAAAAAAAACATTTTAAACAATTTTCTTAAAAAGGAAAGAGAATTAAAGAGTAGAGATCAGTGGAAAAGAGAAAAGCTACATGAGAGAAAACTTTAAACCAAAAGCTGTTTCTTTAGAAAGATCAACGAAAGAGATCAATAAAAGACATTTTATTAGTACAATCAAGAAAAAGAGAGAGAACACATATTAGCAACATAGGAAATTAAAGAGTTTATTACTACTGATCCTGAAAGCAAAATAAGAAAATATCCTAAACTATATAGTTTGCCAATTCGTTTAGCATCTTAGGTTAAATGAACAAATTTCTTTACAAATACAACTTACCAAAATTGATACTAAATAAAATGGAACACCCCCGATTGATTATGAAATGAATGCCCCCGATTTATTAAAGGAATTTAATTTTTCTGATCAAAAATCTTCCCACACTGAAAACCCTAGAATCAGATGATTTCGTTGCTGAATTTTGTCCAACATCCTAGGAAGAAATCACATCAGTCTAATGTAAGTTATTTCAGAAAATAGAAGGCACACTTTCCAACTAGTTTTAGAGGTCTGACTTAACTAATATTTCTGAACCAGACAAAGACATTACAAAAATAAAAAAAGAGGAAATTACAGACTAATATTCTTCATGTACAGAGACACAAAAATTATTACCAAGCATTAACATATCAAAACCAGTGATATATAAAAAGGTCAGTATATTATGATCAAAGGAGGTTTATGTCAAGAGTGAAAATATTTCCTTAACGTTCAAAACTCAATCAGTAATAATTCATCCTACTGGTAACCATCAGTATATTCTCTATAGTTAAGAGTCTGTTTCTTGGTTTGCCTCTTTTTTCCCCCCTTTGCTTGTTTGTTTTGCTTCTTAAATTCCACCTGTGAGTGAAATCACATGGTTGATATCTGTACAGAAGAATTGGGGGATAAGATAAGGCCTGCTGTGACTTTGCTGGGAGTCACCAATGTTCACCAAACAGCTTTTAGAACCATTTGATAGAAACACCAGGGCAGTGTCTTCCAGAGAGCAAGTGGTGGAAAACTCTGGGAGGAAAAAAAAAAAAAAAAAATGAAGAGCAGGGAAGATGCTTCCAAGAAATGTGTTAATGTAGGATGGAAGGAATCTGCCTGTCTTGTCTGATGGAGGAATATAGGGGGCTGCCTCCTCCATGCTGGGTATAACCTCCAACGGGCCAAAATAGCACAGGAATTAGCTTCTCCCAAATCCCTGCCTGTGGGTGATTACACAGCCTTCTCCCATGTGCAAGAACAGGTGCACAGAGACTGTTTTGTGGTACATGAAGGAGCAAATATAATGGACGCTGGACGCACTGTGCTTCCAAATGCCCTTCCTCGTCACAGGCTTGCTGCTGGCACCTTGGGAACGATGGGAGCCGGTTTGGGATTGGCCATTGCAGCCTCTACGTTGGCCAAGATAGAGCCCAGGGCAGTGGGTCTTCTGCGTGGAAGGAGACAGTGTATTGGGGTCTTCTGCACCGAAGTGGAAACCATCTGCAGGCACAACTTGCCATTCGTACCTTTGGTGGTGATTCACAATGGAATTTGTCAAAGTGTCGGCGCGGACGCTTGGAACGAAATGTTAATATTTGGAGATGCTACTGCAGTGGCCCCTCCAGTCTGTCTTCTGCCAAACTCACATTATAAGCGAGTTATAACTGTGTTTTTTAGAGGCAAAGAGTATCTTGTACAAGCGCCAGAAGAACTCCAAAATTCACTGAGCCAGAGCGTGGCAGACACAACTAAACCCTCTTTTATCAATATCATGACTAAGCCATGAGCCATATGGAAGGCCCAGGATTTTCACTGGCTGGCCCACTGTAATACATAAATAAAGATGCCAGAGAGTGGTCTTGAGGAGTTTTCTCTTTCTTCTAAGATGGAATTTTATTTTCCACAGCAAAATTACTAAAATATTAAAATTAAAAACAATTTCTAAATGAAAAAAATATATAGAGAGAATTCAGCCTAGCAACAGAACGATTACATGATTTCACTAGATGTAGCTTTTTAAAAAAATTTTTTTTAACGTTTATTTATTTTTGAGACACAGAGAGAGAGAGCATGAACAGGGGAGGGTCAGAGAAAGAGGGAGACACAGAATCTGAAACAGGCTCCAGGCTCCGAGCTGTCAGCACAGAGCCCGACGCGGGGCTCGAACCCACGGACCGCGAGATCATGACCTGAGCCAGAGTCGGGCGCTTAACCGACTGAGCCACCCAGGCGCGCCTCACTGGATGTAGCTTTAATGAAATTTAAAGAAATACAACAAACAGGTTTAAACAGAGACTAGAAATAGGGGAAGGAGGAAGTGTTGTGAACAGGAAAGTGGACAGTGGTAGCATGGAAGGTAAAGATGGCAGACAGAATGAGAAAGTCTAGTATTTGCCTGATGGGAACTTCTTAAGAAGAGAATAAAGAGAATCCATTGGCAACAATGGATTGGGTAACAATGGATTGGGTAACAATGGAGATTTGTCCAAATTGGGGGAAGTTATGTATTCTGAGGTTAAAGAAACATAACGAGTCTTTAGCCAGCTGAAAAAATATACCTTCTCCTAAACACATTTTCTCCGTGGGAAAATCAAGACGAATATCCTAAATATTGCCGGAGGGTGGGGACGGGGACGCAGAATACTTGCAGACAATTATACTCCGTGTACTTCCAAAGCAACAATAACCATCCAGAAGCCAATGAGGTGTAGGTAGTTTACCAAAGAATCATAGCCATTAAACTAGAATTCTAAATTCACCTGGAACAGTATTAAAAAGTGAGGATGAGTTAGTTAAGAAACAAAGCTAGAAGTTTGTATCCTTGAGAGAATTACTGAAAATTGAACTCCAGCCAAAGAGAGTGGAACCAGGAAAGAACAAATTGGGTACCAGAAGCAGAAGTAGACAAAGAACCACTGGTAAAATACTGTGGAAAATTTAAATGAATAGTAATACTTAAAGATTCTAATGACAATTACAATATAATAATAATATATTATATATTTAATTACATATATAATATATTATTAAAATATAATAATTATATTAGATAGTATATATAATATATATTATATAAAAATATATTATATAATATAATATATATTATATAGTTAAAATTAATATTAATAATTATAATAATCAACGAATTTCAATGAAATAAGACAAAAGGTAGGAAAGGGGAAGTGTATCAGAGCTAATGTCCTATTGTTAAAAGACAAGTCACACAAGACTTAAAAAAGTTTTTTTAAATGTTTATTTTTGAGACAGACAGAGCATAAGTGGGGGAGGCACAGGGAGAGGGGGAGACACAGAATCCAAAGCAAGCTTTGGGCTCTAACTCATGAATTGTGACATCATGACCAGAGCCGAAGTCAGACGCTTAACTGACTGAGCCACCCAGGCGCCCCTAGACTTTTTAAGATGTTTTATTTACATGGTGCTAAAAACATCATTTGCCAGCATTTAAAATTCAAGAGCTTTCTCATAAAAATGTGCCTTTCCATTAACTTGAATACACATGTTGTAAATTTTAGCTTAATCACTTAGGAGACCATACATAGAAAGTAAGTTTCCAAGACAATTGAAGAAAGTAGGGAAGCATTAAGCCTGGTCTGTGGAAGGGGTGCTATGAAAGGAGAAAAATGGAGAACAAGGGAAAAAGAAAGCATGGTTGTAGAAAACATTAGCAATTCCCATGTGTATCTGATCTCCTTTCACTTATTATTCACAACTTCTAGGAGGATGGAGAATCACTTTTACAGCCAAACAGGAAATATAACGCAAAGGACTCATTTTACAAGTCCTCGACACAAAAGTAAGCATTTTTCCCAGTAGAGTTTTGATTTAAAAATGTATTTCTTCTGGGGCACCTGGGTGGCTCAGTCGGTTGAGTGCCTGACTCTTGATTTTGGCTCAGGTCATGATCCCAGGGTTGTAGGATCGAGCCCCGAGTCAGGCCCCGCGCTCAGCACAGAGCCTGCTTGGGATTCTCTCTTTCTCTCTCTCTCCCTGTGCCCCTCCCCCTACTCTCTCTCTCTAAAATAACAAAATTAAAATTAAAAATAAGGTATTTCTTTCATCTTTTGTGACACGTCCCCCTTTGTGTCCACAATGTCCTGGATGCTGTGAGTAATTCAGAAAACATCAGACACAGATATTTACTCACACTGATGGCTGAAATAAAACAGGTCAAGGGAGAGTCTTAAAGAAAATCTACGGGTAATAGAAGCATAAAACCAAAACATAAAAGAAATGGTCAGTGAGAGGAGGAGATAAGAGTACAGCATCATAGAAAACAAGAGCAGAGAAAGCCTGAAGGGGTTCATTTACGCAGTCAGAAACCATATTCAGCTTTTGCGATGTGTCTGTGCCCTAGGCTGTGAGGCTCATCAGGGAATAAGGCGGACGGAGATCTCTGCTCTCAAAGAGCTCTCATTCTAAAGGCAGACGGACAATAAGGACTGACATAACACATAAATAGCTCATATCCTAGAAGATGATGAGGCTGTGGAAACATAGAAGAGAAAAGGTAGAATGGGAAGAAGCATCTGGAGCGTCCTGTGTATGGACGGTAGGCTTCCGTAGTGAATAGGATGTGGGGAGGGGGGGCTCCTTAATTGATGGGGTTTGAGAGCAGCTCGGAAGACATAAGGGACTGACTTGCAGATGTCTGGAACGAGCATTTTCCAGGCAGAGGGAATATACAGCCGTTTGGAAAGCCTGTGTCGGAAGTGTGCATAGGGTCAGGGAAGAGAGGGGGGCTAGGGTACCTGGTACAGAGAGTAAGGGGGACATTAGGAAGAGAAGATGGCAAAAAGCAGGGAGTGCCCAGAAGCAGATGTCCAGGGGCATTTTTTTTTTAATTTTTAATGTTTTTATGTATTTTTGAGACAGAGAGAGACAGAACATGAGCAGCGGAGGGGCAGACACAGAATCCAAAGCAGGTTCCAGGCTCTGAGCTTTCAGCACAGAGCCTGACGCGGGGCTCGAACTCACAGACTGTGAGATCATGACCTGAGCTGAAGTCGGATGCTTAACCGACTGAGCCAGCCAGGGGCCCCGACATTTTAACCAACTGTAAACACCAGGGCTTTACCTGTGAGGGAAGTGAAGGTCTAGCAGAGAAGCGGCAAGATCAGACTTGCACAGGAAAGCAACATGGTGGCCGCTGTGTCCCCAGCCAACTGATTGGGTCAGGGAGAATTGGGAGGCATCTCTAGAGGTCAGGTAAGGGCGGCTCGTTGGGAAGGTGGTAGGAAGGTGTCAGCCATGGCTGGCTCCTGGATGTGTTTTAAAAGTAGAGCCGACACGATGTCCACATTGGAGGTCGTGAGTGTCAGGGAAATAGGAGTCAAGAACAATTCCAAGGCTTCGGGCTAAGCAGCCGGATGGACATGAGATTGATTGCCATTCCTTCAACACGGTTGGAAGCAGGGGAGCGGGTTCGGAGGGAAAGGTCAGAAGCACATTTTAGAAGTGCTGAATATAAAGATGTTCATGAGACATCCAAGTGGCTAAGGCAAGTAGGCAGTGGGGTGTGTGGGTCTAGGGTTTGGGAGAAAGGTCCAAGCTAGAGAAATAAGTGTGTGTGTGTGTTGGGGCGGGGGGGGGGGGGTCATGGCCTAGAGACAGGTGTGAACTGGCAGGCACGCAAAGGGTGTAGGGAGTGAAACTGCAAATGGCCGAGTACGACGAGCACTGGGAAGGGGTGATTGCAATTGCCCAGTGGGCTTTTTGAAGTCAGCAGGGCCACAGAGAGTGGAGAACCGACAAGGATGTGTATGCACCCAGCAAAGCACTCCACCCGCCTCCCCAACCCCTCCTTCCCGACGCTGTGCTGAACCCCACTGACGTGCTGCAGATTCCAGCTTCGTGGTTTTCTTTCCTACCGATGGCACACCCAGCACCCAACAGGCTCATGAAATATACATATGATCGGATATTTTCCCAGGCGGCTTATAAAAATATAAAGAGTATATAAGAAACGTGGGATCAAAATCAGAATCATGCTTTCTCTCTCTCTCTCTCTTTCTCTGCAACTCTTGCTAGCAGAAGAAAGCAGCATCGGGGTATTTGTTGACGAACATGATGCCATTTTGTTCATGAAAATGTCACTGAGTAGCCCTTCCTCTTGTGTGTTTTGTGCCTAAGAAATGTTCTGGGAGATACCCGTCCGTTGTGCAAGCTTGGGTTTCAATCATCTTTGCTTAGCTTGCATCGAGTTGAAAATGAACGCTTTGTAAAGAATGTTACCTCAAGCCCGTTTTGCGGCTGAGCTGTGGGGAGGAGAGGCAAATTCGATTTGAACATACACTTGCAGATTCAAAGGCAAAATCCTACTTTTTTTTTTTTTTCTGTGAACAGTGCCAGTTTTTAATTAGGGATGATTTTCGTTCTAACCCCTATTTCAGCCTACAACAGATAATGAGTCAGCAAAATTGCTAACTCGTTGTTGGGATTAGGATGCCGCATTGTCTGAAGTCAGCGCCCCCTGGCCTAAATCGCTTGTGTAGACCATGGGTGTTACAAGTCTGTATGGCAAGTTTGCAACAAGATCACGTGCATTGTCTCCCCATTGTAAAACGACTTCAAAAAGTACGGGAACCTTCATTTCCGCACAGTTCTTTTCATTGGTATCTCGGCCACAGCTTCTTATTTTCCTTACAAAGAACGTTGTTCGTGTGTGAGCCTTCATTAATTCCAAGTGGTAAAAATATCTATCCTGTTAAAATAGGCTGGATCTTGGGGCACCTGGGTGGCTTGGTCGGTCAAGTGTCTGACTTCGGCTTAGGTCATGATCTCACGGTCCATGCGTTTGAGCCCCGTGTCGGGCTCTGTGCTGACAGCTCAGAGCCCGGAGCTTGCTTCGGATTCTGTGTCTCCTCTCTCTCTGCCCCTCCCCCGTTCATTCTCTCTCTCTCTCTCTCAGCCTCCCAAAATTAAAATAAACGTTAAAAAAAAATAGGCTGCATCTTTTTAGCAACTCATGAGAAAACAAATGACTGTACTAATTCATATGACTGTTCTAATGAAGATGACCGTACTAATTTATACTGTTTACCAAGCTGCGATGCTTTAAGAGCACTACTCAAAAAAGCCAAATAAACTTCATTGACATTGAAAAAAGAAGAAATACATGATATGGAGCTGGATTCCGGAACCATGGAGCAAGTTGAGAAAAGAGCTCTGGAGAAGATGTCGACAGCCTGGGGGCCGGTGGTGAGATCGCCGGTTCTACCTGCCATCTCTGGGGCTTTGGCAGCCTGCAGTCTTTTGGGCCCTCAATTTTCTCATCTTAAAAATGAAGGATTACAACTAAATGGCCTCTGATTTCCTCTCTGGCTTTTGATTTTATCCCCTATTGTATTTTTTTGAATGTTTATTTATTTTTGAGGGGGGCAGGTAGGGGCAGAGAGAGAGGGAGACACAGAATCCGAAGCAGGCTCCAGGCTCTGAGCTGTCAGCACAGAGCCTGACATGGGGCTTGAACCCATGAACTGTGAGATCATGACCTGAGCCGGAGTCAGACACTTAACCGACTGAGCCACCCAGGAGCCCCTGTATGTTGTTTCTTATCTGCTCTTTTATCCCAAGCACCTAGCACAGTGCTTGAAATATAGTAATTTCCAAATAAATATTTGTTTGGAGTCTATTTCACTGCATCGGTCATGTATATCTGTCAAAAAGAGCAGAACTTTCAAAACTTGAAATACCATCTAAAGATGGTACCTTTAGATCTAAATCCTACGTATACAATCCTCGCACTTACTAAGATGGCTGGACTCCTTGTACCATTGGTGTGGTGGGACAACGGGAACGTGGCTCACTCTTCAGAGGCGGATAATCTGCATTTGCATCCTGACGTCGACCACCAGTAGCTGAGCGACCTTGAGCAAACAAATTCCATTCTCTAAGCCATCGTTTGTTTATTTGTTAATGGTCTTTCGGCTCTGCTGCGAAGGTCAAATGATTTTTCTTTTTTGTCAACTATAAGATGTATATAAATAGGTGCATTGGTTTTCCACTGCTGTATAGCAGATGACCACACATAAATCAGCTTTAGACCATAAGACTGTGGTCAGAATGTAAGCGTGCCCCAACGGGGTTCAAGACTTGGGGTTTCTCAGGCTAGAATTGGAGAGTCAGTGGGGGCTGGATCCTTGTCTCCCAGGAGCACTGAGATTGTTGGCAGAATTCCATTCGTTCCAGCTGCTGGGCTCGTGAGATGTGTCTTCAAGGACAGCTGAAGAGTGTCTGATGTGTTCTTGTCTCTTTTTAGGGGGCACCTGTTTAGGTCAGACCTACTTAGGAAAGCCCACCTTTGGATTCACTCAAAGTCAACCAGTTAGGGGACTTAATCACATGGGCACAATCCCTTTGCCATATAAAGTTGCCATACAAAGTATCGCAGGAGTGACCTCTTGTCATACTTACCCGCTCTGCCCACGCCAGACGGGAGGTAGTTATATATGACATGGACCCCTGGGGGGCAGGAATCTTAGGGGACACCTTAGAATTACCTGCCTGCCATGAGACCACGATGACTCATACCAATTGCAATATGCATTTTTCATAAAATATCATTATTTAATTTCACAGAGCTTATGAAGTTGTTCTTTGGGATAAGATGCTACCACCGAAACTCGATCCAGAAGAAACAACGGTGGAAAAAGCTGCTGACCCGATTTCACAGTGCTTTACACGGAAAAGATATGAAGGGGTACCAGCAATAACCCAGGTCAGTGATCAGGGACCTTAATTGCACAGGCATCATTCCTTTTCCTATGTATAAAGTTGCATTTTCGCAACCATGCATTTATTTCTAAGCTGAAGTCCAAAACTTTAATACTCATTCTATTGTAAGAAATATGGAAAGCACGCATAAATATGTACACTTATGGAACTGAGTTCCCTGTTTTGATATTTTAACATTGTCTATGTTGGACTTTTTTCTAAAGTTTATTTATTTTGAGAAAGAGAAAGAGCACACGGCACAAGCGAGGGAGGGGCAGAGAGAGAGAGAGAGAGAGAGAGAGAGAGAGAGAGAGAGAGAGAGAATCCCAAGCAGGCTCCATGACAGTGCGGAGCCAGACACAGGGCTCGATCTCACGAACCATGAGATCATGACCTCAGTCGAGATCAAGGACTTGGATGCTCAACCAACTGAGCCAACACATCACTTTTATGAAGTGAAAGCCACGCTCCTTGACAGGCCATGTCTCCAGTTCTATTATTTGCCCCCACTCAGCCTCCCCTCTTCCCCCCCCCGCCCCGCCCCCCGACATTGTGTTCCTCTTGCTTCTCCAGTCCCACCCCCACACCGCGCTCTACCGCGTCACTTTCTACGCGGAACCTCAGTGGAGTCCTCATGGGCCATGCTCTTCCTCAACACGCCATGTTGTTTTGCAAACAGGGCTCCGTTGCCTTCAGTATTCCATTTTTTTCCAGGCTAAATCCCGTGAATCTTTCAGGTGTTATCTTGGACCTCACTTTTACCTTTCCAACCCTGGATTAGATGTCCCTGCTCTGTGCCTGCAAAGCATCTAGCTCCTCCTTCCATTGACCTCTCTTCCTTTGGTTCTGTTCCTCGCCCTGCAGAAGTCTGACAAGCACTGGGGCCACCTCTCATAATGTAGCTCTTTCCGATGTAAAATAGCATAGCACTAAAGAGGAAGATTATTCTATTGACATACGGTTCTAACCAGGGGCTCTTAAGAGGTTCATGAACCACAGGGTGAGAAGCCCACATTATTTTGAAAAACTTTTTTGGCTTTTATAGAGAAAAATGGCAGCGAGAGAGGAAAAACATGGCTACAATAATATAAAGTCTCGGCACGGGATTCGCACGTGCCTTGATTCTTACGGCTGTTTTTAAGAATCTCTCACCTACTTTAAAATATTTTTACATCTTTTGAAAATTAGTCACTTTTTCAACGTATCTTTGGCATTTAATTAATCATACCAGGATCGGAAGTTCTCCCCGGCAAGATGAGGTTCAAAGCTTAGGGTCTGGGCAGGACTGAAAAGGGGAGACCAGCCTGGGGCCGCAGAGAGTGAACCTAGGTGGATCCAAGTGAAACATAATCTCTGGGATGAAAACAAAAATGAGACCTTTTCTGGGGCACATGGGTGGCTCGGTTGGTTAAACGTCCGACTCTGGCTCAGGTCACGATCTCACAGTTTGGGGGTTCGAGCCCCCCCATCGGGCTCTGTGCTGACAGCTCGGAGCCTGGAGCCTGCTTCAGATTCTGCGTCTCTCTCTCTCTCTCTCTGCCCCCTCCCCACTCATGCTCTATCTCTCTCTCTTTCAAAAATAAATTAAAATGTCAAAAACAAAAAAATGAGACCTTTGTCAGGACTTCAATCCAAAGGAGTTGGATGAGGCAGATTCCAGCTGTGGGAAAACAAACCAGGAAACTGTGGGTCTGAGAGCAGAGCAGAGACCAGAGGGGCTCTGGGGCAAACCCCCAAAGTGTTAAGGATGCTTGGGGAGTGCGTTCTGTTGGGAGCCTGGGGCTTACCATTGATGCGCTGGGGACTGTTAAGAGCGCTGGAGATTATATACGAGAATTTACGGTAACTTGTTCATTAACTATGTCCTTCATTTTGATGCCCATTTTAGATGGTTGGTGGACTCTGGGACAGATTTCAAACAAGATCTTTCTTGGTACCCATCAAGCCAGTGACTTTGTAAGTTTTATCTCCTCATGATCTCGTTACTAAATTTTTCACTAAAACATCTTTGTCATTAATATATCTGGTGCTCCATGGGGCGTCTGGGTGGCTCAGTCGGTTGAGCGTCCGACTTCGGCTCAGGTCATGATCTTGTGGTCTGCGAGTTCGAGCCCCGCGTTGGGCTCTGTGCTGATGGCTCACAGCCTGGAGCCTGTTTCAGATTCTGTGTCTTCCTCTCTCTCTGCCCCTCCTCTGCTCATGCTCTGTCTCTTTCTGTCTCAAAAATAAATAAACATTTAAAAAAAATTAAAAAAAAATATGTCTGGTGCTCCAGCCCACGGGTGAGAGAGGGGCTGAGGGGCGTATCCTCTGGAGAATATTCCAGAGACCTCAGACTTCCATCCCTGGGACAGGAAAGAGAACCCAAATCTGTCTCAGTTGCTCAGCAATGCCTGTCTGCCTTTTCTTACACCTCCTTAAAATTTAGACTATGAAATATACCACAACTATTTAAAAATAAATTGTCCTTTAAAAATGAATTTTTATATCAGTAAAAAAAAAAAAGATGAGGTGAAAGTGTGCCAAATTATAATCGAGTTGATCTGCCGCGTCTACTGTTACAAATAGTGACAATATTGAGAAAAATGTTGTCTTGTCAGCAAACTTAGATTTTGCCGAGCCGTATTCCAAAAATAATGTGTAATTTTCTTGATAAGGATCGTTTAAAATATGTTTTGCCAATGTGTAAAACATCTCAATATAAGAAATAAATTCCAGTGTATATGTTGAATGGCAGTCATTTTTTTTAAAAAGAGTATGACACTCAAAAAATATAAGACTCTCTGGGGCGCCTGGGTGGCTCAGTCGGCTAAGCATCCGACTTCAGCTCAGGTCATGATCTTACGGTTTGTGGGTTCGAGCCCCGCGTCAGGCTCTGTGCTGACGGCTCAGAGCCTGGAGTCTGCTTGGGATTCTGTGTCTCCCTCTCTCTCTGCTCCTCCCCTGCTCACACGCTGTCTGTCTCTCTCTCTCTCAAAAATAAATAAATATAAAAAATTTAAAAAAAAAAAAAAATATATAAGACTCTCAAAAACAAAGCAAGCTGATGTTGCTGGTGATCATATTCAAATATCTTTTAAAAGAATAAAGATGGAAGGCATTGGTACCCGTTCTTACATTACATGAGCGCTAACAAAAATACCTTATTAGCATCTTATTTACATCATGTGGTGAAATGGCAGATCACTCACGCAGATGATAAAAATTTGTATTCCGGTTTGTACGAATCATTGCATTTTTTAAATAAGAAACCATCCGATGAATGAAAAGCTTTATGTCTTAGTCGGTAGGCCACATCTCTGAACTTTCAAGAATGCCGCTCATCCTGCAACCTTCGTCTATGCAAAGGTTGCACTGAGGGTCCCACACTAAAACCTGTATGGGAATGTTTCTGCAGCTATGCTCATAGTGCCAAAACCTAGAAACAACAAAGTTATCTTTCAACAGGCCAGTGGAAAAGTATACACTGGATAAACATATACATGAATATACAACCAATATTTTAATGTTTATTTGTTCTTAATAGAGAGAGAGTTATAAGACAGAGACAGAGCACAAGCAAGGGAGGGCCAGAGAGAGGGAGACACAGAATCTGAAGGAGGCTCCAGGCTCCGAGCTGTCGGCACAGAGCCCGACGTCGGGCTCGAACTCATGGACCAAGAGATCATGACCTGAGTTGAACTCAACCGACTGAGCCACCCAGGCGCCCCGGTGTGTGTGAATCTTAAATGCATTTTGCTCAGTGAAAATAGCCACACTGAAAAGGTCACATATTGTATGACTCCATTTATATGACATTTAGAAAAGGCAAAACCACAGGAAGGGGATAGAAAAATGGCGGCCAGGAGTTGGGAAGGGGGAAAGGGATGTGCATGGAGAGCCTATAAGGGGAACATTTAGGGTCATGAACTGTTCTGTATGGTTCTGTGATGGTGGCCACATGACTCTTTGTGTTTGTGAAACCCAGAGAACTAACCACCACAAAGAACAAAGTTTATTGAAGGCAACGTGAACTAAGTACGTACATGGAAACACCGATACGTATCTACATACATTCCTGCCCAGGGTGCTGGGGGAATCCAGGATGGAATGCAGATTGTGACAAATGAATCTGTGCTACAAATAAATGACATGACTACACTTGAGTGGATGGGGGCAAAACTGGGTGGTCTTAAAAAAGGCTGGGCCCTAGTAAATTTGGAAATAGTATTTTGACCGAAAAATGTAAGGCCAAAGACAAAAGGAATGCATGGT
Organism: Panthera tigris; assembly: GCF_018350195.1. Taxonomy (NCBI): domain Eukaryota; kingdom Metazoa; phylum Chordata; class Mammalia; order Carnivora; family Felidae; genus Panthera; species Panthera tigris. The sequence continues at coordinate 64,575,916 of NC_056661.1, forward strand.
ATATAAGCGCTATACTCCAGGTGGTACGTGTGTACCCGCAGGGTGTGTTCCCGCAGGGAAGTGGGTTGGTGATTCTCATACTTCTGACATAGGGTTGAACAAAATGAAACTTTTGGTGGGTAACAGGAGGCAAGTTTCACGCTGTCAGGAGGAAATACGGGTAAGTAGGGGAGAAAGGCTAAGAGATGATCAGGACGTATCCTGTGAACTCACGTTTACTTTAACACAGATAGCAGATACAGAAATAGACATAAATATGCGGGTATACACAGACTCCTACACATCCACCCATCCCTAGCTCTGTCCGCTCAGAGGACCTGGGAGCAGGGACACCCCAGCAGCCACAACCATATCTAGCACCCACATGCTGGCTTTGAATCACCATTCTCCGATCAAAGAAATTGTGAGACCCTTGGAGAAATGGCTGATTCTGGGGTGGGTGTGGGGAAAATACAAAACAGACCTGGAGTTCCTTGTGAGGCTGTAAATAACGGGGATCTTGTGCAAGTCACTGAACTCCGTGCTATGGCCGTTTCATCTCCACCATGGAGGATTAGACTGGATGGTCAGTAGGATCCACTCAACGTGAAGATTCTGTGTCTCAGCAAACCAGGGGCTTTGCCAAATATTGCCCCACCAATCACTAAGGAGGTGTGCAGCAAAAGGGAAACCTAGGGGGCGCCTGGGTGGCTCAGTCGGTTAAGCGGTTAAGTGTCTGACTCTTGATCTCAGCTCAGGCATTGATCTCAGGGTCATGAGCTGAAGCCCCATGTTGGGCTCTGTGCTAAGCGTGAAGCCTCCTTAAAAAATAGGGGGTGGGGGTAACCCAAGAGGGGAGCCTCTGAAATAGGGCTAAAGAGAGCCACCAAAGGGGCGCCTGGGTGGCTCAGTCGGTTGGGCGTCCGACTTCGGCTCAGGTCATGATCTCACGGTTTGTGGGTTCAAGCCCCGTGTCGGGCTCTGTGCTGACAGCTCAGAGCCTGGAGCCTGCTTCGGATTCTGTGTCTCCCTCTCTCTCTGCTCCTCCCCTGCTCACATGCTGTCTCTCTCTCTCAAAAATAAAGATTGAAAAAAATTAAAAAAAAAAAAAAAGAGAGCAAGCAAAGACATGTGTGTCCATGACACTTGGAGTCAGTTTATCCTGCTTTGGCTTTTCACTTAAAACTACATCTTTAAATCACCTCTGTTTACCATTGCAAACTTTTATGTTATTATTTTATTTTATTTTATTTTATCTTATTTTATGTTATTTTATTTTATGTTATTTTATTTTATTTTATTTTATTTTATTTTATTTTATTTTATTTTATTTTAAGTTTATTTATTTACTTTGAAAGAGAGAGAGAGAGAGAGAGCGAGCTAGGGTGGGGCCGAGAGGGAGAGAGAGAATCCCAAGCAGACTCCACACTGCCAACACAGAACCCAACATGGGGTTTGAACTCACAACTGTGGAATCATGACTTGAGCCAAAATCCCGAGTCGGATGCTTACCTGACTGAGCCACCCAGGTGCCCCTACATTACAAACTTTTAGAGGTTAATTCCCAGGAGGTATCTCCAAAGAGATTAAATCCCAGGAGGTATCAATAAGAGAAATACTGTAACCCTTGGATGCTTATTAAGTGAACATCACTAATTCCATTGTGCACATTTTCTCTTTCTCTAAGTGTGAGCCCAAGTTCCAGAAGCAAATACATCCCTCTTTATACGTAAGTGATACCGTTTCTTAATGTTTTAAAAATTACTAGATTTACATCTAAATTGTAATTGCTTTCAGCTCAGTCATGTCTGTAATTTATTGTTTAAGACAATTTATACTTTCGAACAGAGTTCTAACGTTTTGCCAGCCCAGAGCCTGCTTAATGTCAGGACTTTCATCACAGATTTGTTAAAGATTATGATAAAAGAAAGAAAGGGGGAGCGGCATTTTTTCTGTTTCCCCAAATTGGTTATTTTATGAAGTAAAATACCCTGGATGCTCCTAATATTGGGTGTTGTCAACCAGAAAGGCTTTTATACTCGATGCGGAAGATACGACGTGCTCCCTAACACTAAGTACGGAAAAATGTGTCTCCTTTTTCTTCTGAGTTTAAATGTGGCTCTCCATGGAGAAGTCGCAAGACTTCTCACTGTGTCCTCACAATAGTAGGGCTGTGTGGGCCCCCTAATCCCACTCCCGATGGCTTCGCCCTCGTGACCTGAGCTCCTCACACCTCCTGCTCCCGTCACCTTTGGACATTAGGATTTCAACACAGGAATACGGGAGGAGCATAAACCTTCAGGTCATGGTGCCTTGGAACAGAGTAAATCCAAGAAAATGGAGGTCCTGGGCCTTTAATCTTTGGCCTTGCTGCCGCCATTACTGTTGCCTCTTCTGCCCTACGATGGAGCTGACTACTCTTTCCAACTAGTGGCCCCAGCAATGGGACAAGGACACTACGCCCTCTGGCTGACAGCACCTCCGCCTTGTCTCAGGGCCCTGAAGGCACATGGCTGGGCGCCCCGGATTCCCGGGCACCTGCCCAGGTTCCCATCTCCAACAGGAGCCCGGTTGGTTCTGGCGGATGCCGGTCCCTGCCTTGCCCCCCGGGGCCAGCCTCCTGTGAAGGAGCCTTCCTGGGCTGCACAAACAGCTTCTTTCTTTGCACAAGAACACAACCCACCTGTTCCTCTCACTCTGGCCCAAACTTCAGATCACAAGAGCCTGGCAGGTGTTACTCTGTAAAAGAGGAAATCTCTTTTCATAGTTTTTTAAGGCAAATTGTTCTACCATCATGGTTATTATTATTATTGTTGCTGTTGTTGTTGTTTCAGTTTTTCACCGATTTTAGCAAATAAGATTCCCTTTGAATGTTAGGGCACTGTTTACCTCTTCTGTTTTTCTTATGAAGAAACACACGTTTTCTTTTCTTGTCACGCAAACAGGGGTTGTGTGCAGTCTACAAATGCCGATGATGTTGACAACCCCTTTGGAGACATCACATCTCTCGCCAAGCCTCGGGGCTCCAGGATTCTTTATACAAACACAAGTCGGTGAGTTCCACTTGTAATTACTCCCCTTATAGTGCCATTTGGGGTGAAACATGGTGATGGGCTTTATCATAAATGAGGGAATACAAGATGGCCTGCCATCGAATATAGTTTAAGAAGAAAGACGCCTGCTGTCCCAAAAGAAATGTAGCTCCCCACAAATGAGATCATAATTCTGTGCACTGACGGACCGGGGTGCCTTGATGCACAATAATGTAATATATCTAATATTCCATGTTTTGCATGCATGTAAAAAATATATTCACATAAGCTATAAAGACATTTCATATATTATAAAATTTAAATATTTTATAAATATAAATTTTATATATTTTATATATTTTAAATATTTTGTATATTTAAAATTTATATATTTCATAATATACAAAATATTATATATGGTATAAGTATATTATATCATCTATATTTTATAATATACAAATAATATATACAACAATATATTTTTCTATATAATATACTTATATAATATATAACTTATAACATGTAATATATATTATATATAAAAATTTAATTTGATATGATATAATATAATTTAAAAGTGATAATGTATAACTTATAATTTACGATATACAATATATTATACATAAGGATATAACATAAAGTTATAATATATAACTCATAATTTATAATATATTATATATGAAATTTATAAGATGACATATAACTTTATATATAAAACATATATCATATTATATAATATATTGTACATAGTATATATCTTATATAAAATAAATACAAAATATATTTAATATATAATATATAACTACATTTAATGTATACTATTTTAAGCTATATATATAATGTGTTTATGTATAATCTATATATATCTATATATATCTATAGATATCTATAGATATCTATAGATACATATACATATATATTTGCTTTCACCAATGGGAATATGGGGGCTCAGAGGTCAGTCACTTCCCTAGGACTCACCAGATACAGCTGAAAGTTGAAATCCTGTGCTCTTTTCATAAGCCACTGAGTTGCTGACTGCCATGGATATTATCCCAGCAGTTTCTGCGGGGAGAGACAGACAAACGTGCAGATTTCATGCAAAGCCAAAGTGTGAACTACGACAGTATTTTCAATGTTAATTGATTCCTTGTTTGTTTTTTAAACATCAGTTGCTCCCATGAGACAAACAAGTTGCATTTCGCACCAGCTGTCCTTGGAACTTACTCTGTTGCCGGTTAAATTTAAGCAATGCCGTCTCCCACAATGGTCTTAAATGTCCCTGTTACCTTTTCGGACTACGTAAAGTTTTTGACCACTTGGGCAAACTATGAAGTATGTTTCGAATCTAACTTTGGTGTTAAAATATAGTTGTGTAACTTATCTCACTTAACTCTCTACATAACACACCCAAAGGAAAAGGCAAGAGAGCCTGTAAAATGCTCCAGGCACTGTGTTAAGAACTGTGGTTAACATAAAGATACAAAAGACAAAGACTTGGCCCTCACGTAGTTTAAGAATCTGAAGGGCAGATAAATGCTGTACACAAATAATTACGATAAAAAGCAGGATGAAAGAACTCCCCCCAAAAGTTAGCTTAGCGTTTTCAAAGCTCAGTAGCACAGAGAGGTCACTTTCACTCGTGAGACACACGGGATGCGTGTGACGTCTGAGCTGAGTCTTGAGGAAGGATCAGTTGGTGTGATTCTTCCATAAATTTTGCAAGGGAGTTACTGCTATTAAACAGAGTAATTCTAAAGATTTTAAAAGGATATGAGGATGGAACCACGTTAAAAATATCCTACAGGTCTAAAGGTCTAAAGATTTATTTTGTTTTTTTCTTTTGAAATGTGCCTTTAAATTCTGCAACATTTTATGAGACATGCTGGCCAAAGAATCCAAACATATTCTCTTGGGTCATTCCTCCAAGAGAATGAAGAGGGGTTTGGCAAGCATTGTAAGAATTTGATGTAAAACATCCTATTTAGCCTGAATAACTTTGGGCCAGTCTACCTCGGCTTGCTGTGGATTTCTGTTTCTGAGGAAGTGAAATTAAGCGTGGCTCCCGGAAAAGAAATTGAAGACGTTGGTTGCACTTGTCCGATTTGGCCACTAGAGGGCCACCAGGCTCGCAAAGTTTGTTTCGAATCCGGTTTCCATGTTTAAGGTCCTCTTAACCTTTTAACACAAAGAAATGGTTTTCACTTTTATTATGAAATATTAATAGATACATAAATATGTAGTGTCATAGGTAACATATAAAGTGAAATAACAAATAAAAGTATGTGTTTTCCTGCCTCGCTAAAGAAATAGTATTTGACTATTTTAGTACTTTACTAATGACTTCTAAGCCATGTGTGGGTGCCTCCCAGCCTCACCAACCGGATCCCGCTTCCCAACCCAGAAGCCACGAGTCTTTGTGCTTTTCCTTACTTTGTTTTTTAGTTTTACTACATACATGTAGATGTCTAAACAAAATATATTTTTTTAAGTTTTATTTATTTATTTTGAGAGAGAGAAAGAGAGAGACCCCATGCAAGGGAGGGGCAGAAAGAAGGAGATGGAGAATCCCACTGTCAGCACGGATCCCGACACAGGGCTTGAACTCACGAACCCTGAGATCATGACCTAAGCCAAGATCAAGAGTCAGATACCTAACCAACTGAGCCACCCAGGTGCCCCATAAAACATTTTGTTGATGTTACGATACCGCATTGAGCCAAAAGGCAATTCAATATGATGCCATTTGCATAAAATCCAAAACCCAGAAACATATAAACTTACTAACTTTGTGCTAAGGAGAGGATGTGGAAGCACCGTCCTATTCAAAAGCAAGTATCACTCTTCCTTTACTTTCTCATCATAAACTTTCTTAAAGAAAAATGTCTTCCTGATATTATTTTTAGGATTCTCCCCACAATTCATGATACTTAGTCATGGTGGAAATATGAAACCACGTTTCAGACAGTCAAGGCCACCGACTCCTAGTTCAGGTGGTTCCATTGCTGGCATCACCGATCTCCCAGAAAAGAGCAAAGGTTTGTCAAACTTCCCTCATTAATTGATTTTGTTTCCTGGCTACCAAGCCATCTGACATGGCCGGGGTTTTCAAATTGCTGGTGATTGTACTCATCGTTAAAAAAAAAAAAAAAAAAAAAAAAGCTTAAAAGCTATTGTAGAACCAGATCTGATCATTACAGAAAAAAAAAAAAATACAGAAAAATTAGTGATGATAAAAAATAGGACCAAACTGTCTTACAAAAGCATACTCGAAGCACATAACTATCGGCGTGCTATGGAACAGCCTGTGCGAAGTCAGGATCCAAAATCCAAAACCCTGCCCTTTCCTGAGAAAATGGAGAGAGCGGCTGGAAATGGGTTTGCAGTGGACCAGCTGTTGGAGCTCCTGGGGTACCCTGTCCTGCATCTCACCTGGTCCAGCCCCTTGTCTTACCAACAAGGAAACTGAGGCGCAGGGGAGGAGACACGCATGCCCTGGTGGGAGAGCCCACTGGAGACGAGCTGGCCATGAACCCGTGCCTTCCGCCCCCACGCCTGATGCTTTCCGGACACCGCTGGCCTGTTTTCCTAAAGCAGCCAGGCACCCCCCACCGCCCCCCGACTGGGCTGTCTTCCACTAGGCTGTAATCCTTCATTTCAGAACTTTGCAGGGTTTCACATTTACTGTGCCTTCACCCAATCATCCCTGCGATGAAGCCTTTGCAAATAACGAGCACTTGTCCAAAATGGATCCCCAGGCAGGTGCTGGCCAAGGTCTGACATGGAAGAGGGTGTGTGTATGGGGGGGGGGGGTGGTGCCTTCCTGCCCGTTGCCGTGGCGTGTGGCACCTTTAACAAACAAAAAACCCCCAAAGCCTTACCACAATCCAGGTTAGAGAATGGGGCTATGAATAGTAGTTCCTTACGCTGGCCAGCCGACACTTCTGCCTTTTCGGAGGGCTTTCCCGTCTACGCTCTCATTTGATTTTCAAACTAGTGTGGGGAGGCCAGAGGTGTGCCAACAGGTTCTCTCCCCATTTCACAGATGAGGAGGCCGAGGCCTGAGTGCAGGATGTGAAAAAGCCACAGGTCAGTCATCTTGGGAGGGGCCAAGAGCAGATCCTTCTCACCCCCCACCCCCCCGGGCGAGCTCCGGGGGTGGGGGGGGCCTTCTTCCCACAAGGACACGCCCTCTGCCTCCGGGGAAGTAGCGGTTCCGGGGCTCCAGCCTGTGGACAAACGAAGCCTTCCGGCTGTTTCTGTGTCTGCTTCCATTTGGAGAGATTCGAAGACCAGAGAAAGAACAAGTATAGGCACTTGACGAGGATAATGATAAACCTACAGTTGCTGAACAGATCTTGGGGCCATGACGTGTTACGCTCTGAGAAACACGGCCCCGTGACCAAAATGATCCTGGTCCTTCAGCCGCCTTCTCTCAGCCCTCCCTGAGGGCCCAGCCTTGACCCTGCCCAGCCTCTGCCCCTCCTGCTGCACCGTGCCCCGCCCCCTACAGGGGAGCTACAGTCCCCTGACCACAGCGCAGTGTGGCTCAGAGAGCTTCAGTTCAGTGGTCCAAGGTCACATGGCTGGGAGGGGCGGCCCTGAAGTTCACGGCCAGCCTCTCTGACCTCTGACCCTGTGCTGCCTTCTGTCTCCCTCTCACACGAACCCCCACCCCCGCCTTACTTTTCATCGGTGGTCTTTGCCCCACTCGGGTTTTTCCAACCTCTACATGTGCATTAAAAGTGTTCTCATTGATGCGAAAGCCATCAGGAATGGGCCTGGTTGATTTCTGCCTGGATGTGTGCCTGACACAGAACGGCTCTCAGGGCAAGATTGTCGGGTCAATTTGAACTTGAACGTGCACCCACACCCTGAATAAATGCCCAGCAGCGGAAGGAAGCTGAGCTGTCCCGCCTGGGCTGGGGGCCCTGGGTGTGAGGGCACAGGGGCATCTCCCAGCAATCTGTCCGGGGCTCCTGGGTCCAGCTGGTTCTGCCACCTGCTACGACCCGGGACTTAGACTTTCTCTAAAACCTCACTTTCAGCATCCATACGATAGGCATGATCCTTAGGATCCACAACGCAGGGTCTGGCGAGAATTAAGTCCGTTTGCACAAGCATTTAAAACAGTGGCTGGGACACAGCGCGCGCTCACAGGGCTTTGGTCCTGTCTGTGGACGGGGAAGAAGCTGTCTGCGTGCTGAAATCCCAACCCACATACACCCTGCCTGTGTGCCACATACAACACGCTGTCCCTGCGTTTTCTTTATTTGCTGTTTAACTTTTAATTACACACCATCTGTGCTTTCTTATCTAAGAGGCTCACTAAATTCCTTACGTTCTAAAATTATTTAATTTGTATTTTATCATGCCAGGTTGAGCCAAAGCAGTTAGTTGCAAACTTAGGCAATAATTTCTTCACATGTGCCCGTTAATGGACAAAATCCAGGCTTATTCCGGGGTACGGAAGAAGGTGTTTAAAGGACCAGAAGTTGTGGAGAAAGATAAAAAAATGAAGACTTCTCTTATTTTTATTCTTATTTGATTTTTTTAAATGTTTATTTAGTTTTAAGAACGAGAGAGAGAGAGAGACAGAGCACAAGGCGGGAGGGGCAGAGAGAGAGGGAGACACAGAATCCGAAGCAGGCTCCAGGCTCCGAGCCGTCAGCACAGGGCCCGACGCGGGGCTCGAATTCACGAACTGTGAGATCATGACCTGAGCCCCCCAGGCGCCCCTCTACTTCTCTTATTTTTAAATGAGTTCCTGCTTTTCTCTGCTTTCCCTAAGTGGCGGAAGGGGGTCTTTGAACGTGGAACCAACCCAGAAGTCCACGCGAAAGCCTGCATAGTGTAGCACCTTGAATAGATGTCTCCTGCCCCTAGAAAATCATGTCATCTGTCAGCAGCAGGGCCGGGTCCCCCGGAGGCGACTCTATTCTTGCCAGAAGGTCAACATGTGGCACTCAAGGTGGGAAAAAAGTCCCCTTGTGATATCCCTGAAAAGGGGCAATTTGAGCAGATTTAGAAGCGGAGTGGGTGAGGACTTTCGTTTTCAAATATTTGGCAGTGTATTGAGCAGCTGAATTCTTTTCTTAAGCCTAAGCGGCTTCTCTTTAATTTAGCCTCCTGGCTCATGGTTTGTTGTTATTGGATGTGATGTAACGTAACATTATGTCATTATTATAATGTAATGTCTAATACCACTTGGCGTCAATAACCCGTGCGCCACAAGGCACGTATAGCTGTATGATGTTTTCTATCAAGTTCTTCTTTCGATTGACAAAACCGTTCCCTTCCATCTTTGACTTCTTAACTGCTCTAATGGAAGGGCTATGACTTTAGAGGCATTTCAATTCTGCAGGTGTTTTTAGGGGCAGTGGAAAAAAATATCTCACACAGAGGAAGGGGATTTCCTCTGTAACATGCATGGAAGCTTTAAAGAAGGTTTGGGGGAAAGACGTACGCATGAATAATTCTGCCTCGGTTTTTGCTACCTCTCCCTGACATACAGCTACTCTTGAAGAAAATTCCAGCAAATCCTAAAGGGCACTTCCTAGAATTTGGCAGCACTGATTTGATCACCCAAGTCCCTCCAACAGACCTGAAAATGCAACTCTGAAATAGGGATTTCCAAACCTCCATGCACAGCTTATCTAGAATTATCTAGACAGATTTTGAAGATCCTGATTCCCAAGTCACCTCCCGCCCTCCCCCTCCACCCGCACCAGTGAAATCAGAACGTCTGGGGGCTGGGAGTCAGGCATGGGTACCTTTGAAAAATCCCCGTGAGTTTCCAGTATGTGGGGACATTTGGAAACCACTGTCTGAACATCTATATAGTTGGCCTCTGCTGGATAAACCTCATAGGCTCCACCTACCGGGCTCCTATTTTAGAAATTTCTCATTGCTTTAAAATCTTGTATTTCAACTGAAATGAGTTGAGCCCCACCTAAGTGCTGAAGATCCTCTGGTTGCTTTCACATTCATTGAATCCCTTGAATCCCGGAGGAGCCTTAAAGAGGTGAATGGTGTCCTATCCCTGCTGCAGGTGACCAGGCTGGAGGGCTTCCCTCGCTGGAGGAAAATCTCACAGTTGGTTAAGGGGCACGTCAGGCTTGGAAGGGAGGCCTGGGTCCCCGTGCTTTTCCATCACCTCATTTACCTAGTCTCCCAGGATCCAGTAACGTGTACGGTTTCTTCTGCTATTGCCATCGACGTAAATTCCCTTCACTCTGTTAGAGGGGAGATACCAAGGGGCCACACTACGACCCACGTCCAGGGGTTGGGGGGGACACCCAACATCTGCAGTGGGAACTGCTATCTCGTCCCCACCAAACACATCTATAGCTGGCATCCTCACCCCCTCTCGTGGCGGAGGCACTAAGGCACCGAGAGATCACGTCTCCGGTCCAGACCTGCGAGCCGATGGGCCGATTCCCCTGGTTCGAATCTGGGCCCTGACCCTCGGGCACACACCCGCGTCGCCGCCCCCTCTCCGCCGTCTGCCCCCTCCCCTGCCACTGTAAGAAACAACGTCCCTGAAGCCCCGTGCTTTGAAAATTTTTCCTCAGGCAAATGGTTCCTGGACATCTCCTTTGGTTGATTGGGTTTGTGGGAAGGCCCCAGATGCAAGCAATGCGCCCGGAGGAACCGCTCCCTTGACCGGGACAGAGGCTCGGCATTGCATTGCGTCTGTGCGTCCATCTAGAATGAGGGACCGCGCCAACATCCTGTCATACTCTCAAAGGAGTGGCCCAGGGATGGGAAACGCCAGCCGCTGAGTGAGCAGAAGGGCAACCTGTTGTCTGGCCCTGTCCCTGCTTCCAGCACATCAGTGGTGGTGATCGTCCTCCCTCCCTTTAAGCCCTGAAAGGATGCTCGGAACTCGAGTCCACAAAGATCATGTTTGAGTGAGAGCCAAGGTTTGCACACAGTAGGTTCTTGCTCCTTGAAATACAGTTTATGTATTTATTTTTCAAATGTTTTATTTATTTTTGCGAGAGACAGAGAACACAAGTGGAGGAGGGGCAGAGAGAGAGGGACAGAGGATCTAAGTACAGACTCAGTACAGACTGAGTCTAAGTACAGACTGACAGCACAAAGCCTGACACGGGGCTTGAACTCATGAACCATGAGACCATGACCTGAGCTTATGTTGGACGCTTAACCAACTGAGCCACCCAGGCGCCCCCTTGAAATACAGTTTAAATTCCCTGTTGTCCCTCGCTCCTGAGGCCAAGGCCACAGGTCTTAAGCAGCAGGGGGGAACTAAACCCACACAGCCCCGCTCCAGCCTCACCTCTCCCTCAGCAAATAATTTACTTAAAGGCACTTGTGTGTAGGGGCACCTGGGTGGCCCAGCCGGTTAAGCGTCTGACTTCAGCTCAGGTCATGAAGTCAGGGATTGTGAGTTCAAGCCCCACATCAGGCTCTGCGCTGGCAGCTCAGAGCCTGCTTGGGATTCTCTCTCTCCCTTTCTCTCTGCCCCTCCCCTGCTCACTCACCCTCTCTCTCAACATAAATTAAAGAAAACGAAATTTCATGAAATCAGGAATGCAGTATAATAGCGACAAGAACATATTATTTTCAAATCACGGTCATGTGTCTCCTAGTGCTGGAGTCAGCACGACAGAGTCACGTGTGGGGCACAGGTTGGCTGTCCTGCAAAGAACCAACGTCTGCCTTCAACGGGAGACAGCTCAGCCGCGAATCACGTCTGTAAAATACATGCCAGTTCAAAGACTAGGAAAACACGGCTGGAAAGAAGTTTCTACGGTCCTAGAGTAGGGCCACTATTGGGGCATCTCCAAGTCAGCATTTCCTGTTTGCCGGCCCGATTTCCAGCACCTTCCTTTGCACCTTTCTACGTGGGTGCTGGTGACAAGGACTCGTTCACAAATGCCTGTTTTCATTCCCTCTCTCCCCCTCCCTTTTAACTCTTTCCTTCAGCTCTGCCAATATTCCAGGATACACCGGTAAGGTTCATTTCACAGCCAGCCACCCAGCAAATTCTGATATTCCATCAACGGCGCCATCGCCAGACTCAGGAGTGCACCGGTGAGTATTAAGTCCCATCACTCAGGGCGTTCAGAGACTCCGGGCGGGGCGGGGGAGGGTCCTCATTATGGTCGTTCCGCTAAAGAACAATTAACTACAAAGAGCAAATTTACATCAGGGTGTCAAATCCAAAAGACAGAAGAGTTCATTTCCCTGCTGTGGTGGCGAAAAGGAGCCCCGTAGGAAGACACTCCACCGTGTTAGGTAAACAGCAGGCCTGCCTCTTGGACTCACAGCTTTGCACACACACGACCCTCCTGCATCGACACCGGAACACGCCTGGGTGCATGGAACACACCCCATGAGACGCACGTTCGCTTCCCCCGAATCGCCGCCTTCCGTTTCAGAAGAGACAACATTCTGTCGAAAGTCGACATACGGTTTTAAACATCGTTTCGCAAATTGAAAGCCGGAGACGTTGGATAGAAGGTTATCGCCGACCCCGTCATTTGGAGCTTCCCGAGAGGAGCTGCGCGCTGCTGCTCGTTATGACTCAAATTTGAAAACATTTGATGGAAGTCCCGGCCTCACAAACAAGATGACGGTTTTGAAAAATGCAAACTCAGAGGTCTTAACCAGGTCCAGTCGCTGGCTCCCGCAAAGAAATAAACTACCCCAGTAGGTCCCTGTGCATCCTGGAGGCGGAGGGAGGCGGTGCTCCCTCGCTACCCCCCAGAGGGTGCCTTTTCTCCTTTTGGTCTTAGCAAACATTTATTGGGCATCTGCTCTGGGCCCAGGCGCTGTTCGAGGCACTGAGCGCACGGGCTGAACAGACACGAGGCTCGCTTTCAGGACCTTATGTGCCGGTGTGACCGACGGAGGGCACAGACGCCCACAAGTCACTGGGGGAATAAGATGATTTCAGCAAGTGCAGTGAAGGAGAAAAGGCGGGGAGATGCTGTAGCCAGTGCCTGGACAGGGTGCTGATTTAGCTCAGCGGTCAGAGAGGGCTTTCTGAGGAGGTGACCCTCAGGTGGGTGTCCTCCCGGGTTTCTTACCTGTTCTGAAAGGCAGCAAGGGTAAAGGGACTCCTGGGCCCAGGTGGGCAGTTGGTATGGCTGTGTGCTAGTCCCCAGGAAGTCACAGGAGTTAGACCCAGTTTGCATGGAGCTCACGGGCTAGCGGTGAGCAAGAAACACACCGCTGGAGTCTGAGAATGACAAGTGTCACCACAATCGTGTCCCTGACGTGGGTGAGCTCTTCCTCTCCACCGGGCTACCCAAGTGCTTTGCGCTTAACTGACCCACCTCCCCAACCCAGAAAGCCTGTGAGGAAGATGCTCTTGTTTTCCCGTTTTATGGGTGAGGAAAGGGAGGCAGACACAAGGTTCTAGGCGAATTCTAGGAAGGCTTCATGGAGGAAGGGTTACTTTGGATGAGGGCCCTTGGTCTCATAGATATTTGGGGGGCCAGGCTGCGTGTGGCAAGGCTGGCTTCCTCCAGGGATCCCACACACAAAGGCCCTCACTACGCAACTGTGGACCACAGGAGAGCCTCGTGTGGCCCTGTGTCTGAGGCACCCAGATCATTCCACACCCTGTGCACAGGACCCGGTTCCTCAGGCAGGGACCAAGAGGGGGACGTGCCTGCTGACACAGGGCTTCCTCAACTGATCTAAATTCTGGGTTTGCTGATTGCTTAGGCTCTGGGCCATCTGACGAGATGCATTTTGAAGGAGGACATTGGCTTTCTAGGCTAGTGTTTTGCATCCAACCAGTTTTCTCTCAAGACACATTTTCAAAGGTCACAGGTCCAGTCGCAAAGGCAGGACTGACAGAAATTGAGACAATTAGTGTAATTTTATTTCATTGAAGGGCCCAAGGAAGCAATGGCACAATTAAATGCATCCTAATGTCTGTCGTAAAGACGTAGCTCCCAGAAGGCTGGAAAAACACACCGTGTCTGAGCGGTTAATGATGGAGGAGAGGCCTGATGATGTTTTCCCAGGGCAATGCCAACCTTATTCATCTCTTGCCTTCTTCCTTCAGGATCCACCTTCTCTCCCCAAACGTCTCGGGCCGCATCCCTGACGCCCTGTTGGTATAGCATGTTTCCACAGCCACAGGATCTAGCTGTCCAGTGTTCTACTATGTCCCAAAGAAGTCTGTATTTCTTTTTTTATTTTTTTTAAATGTTTATTTACCATTGAGAGACAGAGAGACACAGAGCATGAGCAGGGGAGGGGCAGACAGAGACGGAGATACAGAATCGGAAGCAGGCTCCAGGCTCTGAGTTGTCAGCACAGAGCATGACGGGGGGCTCGAACTCGCAACCTAGGAGATCATGACCCAAGCTGAAGTCAGACGCTTAGCCGACTGACCCACCCAGGTGCCCTGAAGCCTGTATTTCTAAGTGGAAAACATCCTCCACTGTTACTGCTACTGTTATGACTATTTCTAGTGTTACCAGTGCTGCTCCTGCTGTTGCTAATGTTACTACTGCTGTTCCTACTTGAGAAAAGAACTTGAGTCTTCGGCCACACCCTCCAGCCCAGGTTTAGGCCCCTTGCTGACCCCCCGGGAAGCCCCCACACTCGCCCCCCATATCCTGCACACACACCACTGTCATCTTGCTGCCTCAGAGTGGGGACCGAGGACCCTCCGAGGCAGCTTCTCTGGGGTTCTTATTCTTGGGGTTCACAGAGGCTCTGGAGACACAGAGGCAGCACCCAAGGGTGACAAGGAAGCGACCAACTCCTGTTGGGCCAGGTGCCCAAATCTCCATCCCTGTGCCCACCCCTAATGGCTGCACCTGCAGGCACTGGGGCTTGGCAGTGAGGAAGCGGTGGGGTGCTCAGATTTTACAAAGCACTCTCTGGGGTGCCGGGTGGCTCAGTGGGTTAAGCATCTGACTCTTGATCTCTGCTCAAGCCCCATGTCAGGCTCTGCACTGACTGTGTAGAGCCTGCTTGAGATTCTCTCTCTCTCTGTCTCTCTCTCTCTCTCTCTCTCTCTCCCCCCTTCCCCCCCCCCAAAATAAATAAATAAGCATTGAAAAAATAAAAATAAATAAATGAAGATAGAAAGCATTCTGTAACATGAGGAGGCACCCGTGATCAGAGAAAACCGGACCTTGGAGATTCTCCGTCATGAAATATGTCCTCTCAATTTTGTGACACCATATGTCCTGTAACTTTGCTAGAACTTTCTTGTGGAAGTGCGAGTCCCGGTCAGGTCTCTGATGAGTATCTTGAGAACTGAGTGAGCTGACTTCCTCCTGATGGCGTCTGCCTGACCCTCTGCGTCTTTTCTGTTGTTTCTGAGAGGCTGCATGCACACGGGCACGTGCTGGGCATTCCTGGACCCCGGCTCCGGCATGCACCCTCCCTGCCGGCCTGGAGCCCACCTCTGCCGCTGCCCCGTGGGCGCCTGCAGCCCACCCCCAGGCGAGCCGGTCCCCTGGCCTTTCCCCCACTCCCACATCAGAGCCTTTTCTCCCACCAGGGCCTCCATCTCCTTCCCTCTCCAAGACGAGTTCTTTCTTCCAAAAGCTTCATCCTTCCCTCGGAGCGCTTGGCCCTCTCTAGCCCTGCCCCCCCACTCTTGCTTGAGGAGAAACCCAGCCACCACTCCCCACCCCAGCTCCTTCCTCCACCCCCTCACCCCCTCCCCCCACCCCCGCCCCACCCCCCACCCCAGCCACCTCTGTGCTGTAGAAATCAAAGATGTCCTCTCTGAGCAGACATTTCTCTGCCCTCCTTCCTCTCACTTCTAAGCTTCTTTCGGAGGGAAACACCTAGTCTCCCTTTCCAGTCTGCCTCCCACACCCTCCCCACCCACTCTCCCTCATGCTCCTGCAGTCTGCATGCAGACATCGCCTGTCAACCAAAATGCACCTGCCCCCAGACAGCAGGCTGGTTAAGACCACCAGGAGAGGAGGGGCCGTGCACCCCTCATGGTGCAGAGTTCCCGGTGGGAGACCATTGTGCCGGGTTGGGATTAAGTGAGCTAGGCCTTGAATGCCAATGCCAAGGGGCTGACGTCCATGTGGTCCCGGTAACAGGTTTTGAGCCAGGTGTACAGGCCCCCAGTTGCATTTTAGAGTGATATTGAGATGAGACGCAGAACAGAAAGGAGGGAGAGGAGTGGACGAGACTGAAGTGCGGGAGAGCGCAGGGGTGGATGAGACAGGGGTTGTGAATCTCCCATTCGGAGAGCATGAAAAAGCACACAGGGGCTTCTCCTGCCTGCCGCTTCCATCACAGGGCAGCGTCCCCTGTGCGTTTCCTCATGCCGCAAGGCCACCTTCACAGAAGCTTGAGTTTGCACCCCAGCAGCCATTTTCCACGACACAATAAAAAACCATGATTTCGCGATAATCATAGCATGTTTAAAAAAAAATTTTTTTTAATGTTTATTTATTTTTGAGACAGAGAGAGACAGAGCATGAATGGGGGAGGGGCAGAGAGAGAGGGAGACACAGAATCAGAAGCAGGCTCCAGGCTCTGAGCCATCAGCCCAGAGCCTGACGCAGGGCTCGAACTCACGAACCGTGAGATTGTGACCTGAGCTGAAGTTGGACGCTCAACCGACTGAGCCACCCAGGTACCCCTATCATAGCGTGTTTTAAAAAGCCACTTTGGGTTGAGTTGCTGTGCGCTCCGTAACTTTTGCCACGTATGAACACCGCATTCTGTGTGTGTGTGTGTGTGTGATTCAAACGGCAGCAAAAGTGACCCTGGCTGTATGCAGTCATTCAAGAGAGTTAGCATGGCCTGTGTCCACCCTGGGAAGACCACCTCTGGGCATGAACAGTGATTGGGAAAGCGTTGTTTGTGTAGCGTTCTACGTATTTAGTTATCTTCTTTCAATTCTTGCAACACAGAGAGCATTTTTCCCGCTGGGTAAATGAGCCAACGAAGACACATGTGAGGTTGAGCATGTCCTGTGAGAGCAGTCAGCTTAACCCTGCTGGCAGGGGGAAACCGAATCCCAGCCCTGCGTGTGGCCGGTCCCACCCTGCCCTGAGCCTCTCCCCACGAGCCCTGTGCCCTCCCACGCCACTCTCCCTGTACCCCTTCTTCATCTACCAGCCTGCTTTCATCACAACCCACTTAACTCCTCCCTGACATAGACTGTGGGAGGGGAAGGTGGGGAGGACTTCCTTCCCCAGCCCAGAGAGGTGACTCTTCCTCTCTGTTCCCGTTGTCCCAGCCTCACCCGCACAGAAGCTTCGTGCTGTAACTTTTGATTACTTCCTTTTGACTACATTTTCTATATTCTTAGTGCCTACTGTAATTCTAGGCACAGAGTAGACTTTCAGTCGATGAAACTGATTGCAATGCTACGCACATAATGCAACAAATGAAACCGAAGGCAAATAAAGGAAATAAACGAAACGATGCACACAAGGATGAATCATTCCCAGTCTCCGTGTGCTCTCCTGACCCTCATTCTCCACCCTGAACATGTGTCTCACTGGAAAATAGATAAGGTTATGTGTTTTTATGTTTATCGTATGGGTCATTTTCTTTCTTTTTTTTTCCCCTGCCACCCTGTGACAGCATCTTACGGAAAGAAATGGCAGTTGACCTCTTCCGTCACCAGGCACCGCTGTCTCGAATGGTCACAACTGTAAAACCCTACAATCCCTTCAATAAGAAGGACAAGGAAAGTGTAGGCTACTGACAAATGCCTGCCCTCTGAATGGGACTTACAATCTTCAGCCTTGGGGAGGCACTGTGCATGGTGCAATGGGGAAATAAAAAAAACCCAGGCATGTTCTGGGTGTGTCTGTAGAGGTCTGATGAAATCCGGTGTTCTTTTCTGCCTGAGGCAGAGTGTCCTGGACCCCAACCTCAGTTCCTTGCCTGACCAGGGCTTGGAATGCCAGCACTCCATGACGGCAGCCAAGGTTTTCGGGAAGCCATCAGTAGCAATGGTTCTATTTCTAGAAGATTCCTCTTTAGAGTTGGAATGCCAGGCCTACCTAGAGGGTTCATGTCTTGACCAAGTTAATGCAGTGATTGTAACTGTAGAGCATAGATCACGAAGTTGGTTACCATAGACTATCCAATCAAAACCCCATATGTTCTGAATGGGAAAACTGAGTGGCTGGGAGAGAAAGTGGGGGTGTTCCTTCCATAGAGGGCATCACACGGGGGCAAGATCTAGGATAAAGGACAGAACCATCCCTTGCCTGGCTGTTGTATTTCTCTTTCAGGAAAAAAGAAGCAGGGGCACCTGGGTGGCTCAGTCGGTTAAGCGTCTGACTTCGGCTCAGGTCATGATCTCGTGGTTTGTGAGTTCGAGCCCCACATCGGGCTCTGTGCTGATAGCTCGGAGCCTGGAGCCTGCTTCCAATTCTGTGTCTCCCTCTCTCTCTGCCCTCCCCAACTTGTGCTCTGTCTCTCTCTATCAAAAATAAATAAAATGCAAAAATAAAAAACATTTATAAAGAAAAAGAGAAAGAAAAAAAGCATCCCCGCAGGCTCCATGAGGCCCAAGGGACAGAAGTGACCAGTCCCATCTACTTTAGGGTCAGTGTGTGGACCTTGGCCAGACAGAGCACCAGCTCCAGAATCACTCAAGGGTGAATGTGGGCCATACAGGACCCCTCCAGCCTCCCAAATGTAGTTTTACTGGTATACATGTAAAGTTTATTTATATCTGCCTACCCATATCCATAGGTCCTGTCAAGAGTTTATAACGTGCTCTCTCAAATCTTAGCTCATTTTACCCCACAACCCCCTGCAGCAGGCATTTTACAAATACCTTGCTACTTGATGAAACAAAGAGAAACAGAAAAAAGGCGGGGGGGTGGGGAGTTCACCCTATGTTCCTATATGTTCCTAGGCTTTTCAGAAGGATTTTTCAGGGTTTCTTCCTGCTTTCTTCTTCCAAGGGCTTCCAAGAGATAGCACGTCAAGCAAACGTGTATAAGCTCTGCTCATTCCTTTGAAAAAGGGCAAAATTGGCTGTTTTTGTTTGGGGATGGGGTATTGCCTCAGTCGACCTCTACAGATCTGGATGTTGGCTCCCCAGACCCTCTGTATGAGCTGCCATTCCTTCCAGAACAGGCAGGAAGGCACGCGTCCATTTGTCCTGGGAAGTTGACTTGCTTTCACAGAAAAGGAATGACTTCACCTGAACCTAATCTCGTGGCCTAATTATTCTCAGAACAAGCAATTCTGTTTGAAAAAAAAAAAAATCAGACCAAAACAGAAATCTTCATCTCTGGAAGATTCTCACCCAAACACAAATGGGAAGGATTAGCCCTGTCCAGGAAATAGATTAATGCAGGTATCAGAGATTACGTTTTGTGGTAAACATCCCTGGCAGGCCACTTTGTCAGGAGGCGTTATCGCTCAAAGTCTGAGGCACCTGTTTGTTCTTCTGGGCTTTTCTATGGCAGAGCACCAGTGGCACCTGATCTTGGCATTCTGCAGGCTACGATAACCATTTCCATCCTCTACAGTGCAGGTAACCGGACACCTATCAGAGCGCCGAGCACCTTCCAAGCTGCTTCTAGAACGATGCTGGCTTTGTCCGCGGCATCTTCAGGCAACAGCCAGCACGAGAGACGAGGAAGCACTTCTGTTTGCACAAAAACTAGCTCAGTCTGCTTTCTCATGAAGACAATTAAAATCCTGCTCACCACAGATCTAGAATCCCAGGCCGACATAGAAATACCAGCTGCTAGAAACTCCTGGCCTGTGCTTGTGAGGGTAAGTTGTATTATTTGGGTTTCCCTGGTCAGAGTTCAGTGGAAACTCATAAAAATCAAGGGCAATGGCTTCAGGGATAGTCACCTGCTCTTCAAGATCTGAACTCTGGTCTTGGATTATTCTGATGCACTGGGAGCCAACATATCTACACCTGCTTAGATGAGCCATTTCCCTTGGCTCCCTTCCTTACAGCACAGGATGCCCTACATTACTCTCTTGGCTTTTATCTATCCCCAGGGATGGACCAAACACAGAGAACCTTAAAGTTTCCATAAAACTTAGGTGGCAGAGAATGTTCAAAAAATTTTAAATCTTTCACCCATAACAGAAAATGCATGCTAAAATGCATATTTTAGAAGAAAAGGATATGACAATTATAAACTATTATAAATACATTACTCAAGCTCGATAATATGAAAAGTATGATACCCATGATAGAGGAGAGGAAATCTAGAAACAAATGGATAAAGAAATTATGTTAACCCCCCGAGTACAGGATATATTTGTTTGGATAGATGATATTGAGACAACTACATAGAATCAAAACAGAAAAATAGATCCATCCAGGTCCCACCCGTAAGTCAAAAGTAAGTTGCGCCCATAAATCAAAAATAGAGCTTCAAATGGGTAATTTACAGCCTCAGATTACCTGGAATTTCAGGAGAATTGGTTTATTAGGTGGAGGAAAATTTTTCCAAAGACCACTGAGGCCAGAAATTATGAAGAAAAAAAATAACTACTTTAACTTAAAAAAACAACACCAAAATCTTTTTGAGAAAAACTTGTTGACAAAATATGTCAGACAAAATTTCATATCCTCACTGTAAAAACAGTCCATGTTTGGGGAATGAAAAAGACTACACCAATAGAAACAAGGCAACCAAGGCAAAAGACATTAACAAGTACATTAAAAAAATAACAACTATAAATGGCGGGGTGCCTGGGTGGCTCAGTCAACCAAGCGTCAGACTCTTGATTTTGGCTCAGGTCATGATCTCACGGTTTGTGGGATTGAGCCCCACGTCAGGCTCTGCGCTGACAGTATGGAGCCTGCTTGGGATTCTCTCTCTCCCTCTCTCTCTGCCCCTCTCCTGCTCACACACTCTCTCTCCCTCTCAAAATAAGTAAACAGTAAGAAGAAAAGAAATATAAATGGCCAATGGACAAAGAAATATTGACCCTTCAGGAGTATTAGAGAAATGTGGTATTTCATTTTCCACCCACGGATCAGTACTGGTAAGAAAAGACCCATAGCTTTGTTTTCTGTAAGTAGGATTTGACAAAGCTAAGCCCCTCTCCAGAGGGCCCTTGGCAAGATGTTTCCAGAGTTTTCCAAGTGGCCAAGGTTCAAACTCAGCAATTTTCCTTTTAGGATTTTGTCAAGCAAGTAATTACGCCAGTGAGTAAATATGTTTATATAAAGAAATTGAAAGTGTGGCAACTTATGACAGAGAAGAATTAGAAACAACTTAATACCAATTGAGAGAAAATTTAATAAATTGTGCTACATGAATAAACTAAATATATGTGTTTAAAAGATAGTGGACGTCTATATTATCATGGAAAGATATACATGCAATTATTGGTACCTGTAAAAAGCAGATTTTACAGAAGGGCGCCTGGGTGGCTCAGTCATTTAAGCATCCGACACTTGATTTCAGTTCAGGTCATGGTCTTGCGGTCCATGGTCTGAGCCCCACGTTGGGCTTTGTGCTGACAGCTTGGAGCCTGCTTGAATTCTCTCTCTCTCTCTCTCTCTCTCTCTCTCTCTCTCTCTCTGCCTCTCCCCCGCTCACGCTCTCTCTCTCTCTCTCATAAATAAACAGTAATAAATAATTTTAAAAGCATATTTTACAATAGTACATATTTAATTATCTCATTTTCATTTCAAATGGCTATGCAGAATAATGTGGGGAGATGTAAAACACATTAGTAGTAATTCTGTATTTTTATACTGTTGTAGTGACATGCGTTTCTTTAAAACTGGAAAATTTGAAAAGTTGTAAGACCCTATCCCTAAAACTCTCCAAAACCCCTTAAAACAGAAACTGTGAGAATTTTTCCTTTATGAATTTAGTACCAGGAAGATATTTGTCCCTCCTGCAGAACTGGTGTCCGAGTAGGAGAATTATGTAAGCCACCTACATCAACCTTTTCTAAAATTTGGTGGTTTGTCATATAGGTAGGTGTGAAATTACATAGTTACCCTAAATGGAAAATGCTAAAATGGAAAGTGCTTCCATTTTCCCATGTCTGCCAGGAAGCCCAAGGCCGAATTCAATCAGTAGATTAACTCAGAGATGCTGACAAACTCAAGTCAGGGTTCCACGTTCAAAACTGAGAGCCGAAGGAGCCTCCTGAGTCATTCTGGGACGTGCTGCCGTCTGAGAACCTGACTCCGTACCTGCTTTTTCCCCTCACCACAGAGTTTCAGATTTTCCTGTTTCGATTATAAGATCCCCCTGATATTAGGAGATGCCTAACCCTTGGGGGAAATCGATAGGTCACAGATCACATTAGACATGCTTAACGTGTTTCTCGTTAGTGTTTCCCCGCACCAGAGGGAGCACTGACCCATGGAAGGAAAACCCATGCCTGGGCAGTGCAGTGAAAACTACCCCACTGTCTTCGTGGTCCATCACCCTCCCGCCCTGATGCTGCTGGGAGGAGGTTGTCACCAGGAGAGGTGCCGATTACCTGATGGAGGCCTAAACTGACCACCCAGGATTATGTTGTAATAAATGAAAATTTTCTTTTTAAAAACATTTTTAAGTTTATTTATTTTGAAAGAGACAGTGGGAGTGGGGGGGGGGGAGGGGCAGAGAGAGAGAGGGAGAGAGAGAATCCCAGGCAGGCTCTGCGATGTCAGCCCAGAGGAGCCTGATGTGGGGCTAGAAGCCACAAAACCATGAGATCATGACCTGAGCCGAGACCAAGAGCTGAATGCGTAACCGACTGAGCCACCTAGGCACCCCTAAATGAAAATTTTCTAAATGAGCTCTACTTGTTCCCCTTAGTCTAGGCCAGAACGAATTATTCTCATCTCTGGGAATCACAGAGTTCTGCATTATAATCAATACACCGCTAAAGAAGAAACCTGCTAAATAGTTACAATTAACTGGGGTGCCTGGGTGGCTCAGTAGGTTAAGCGTCGGTCTTGGGCTCAGGTTATGATCTCTCAGGTCATGAGGTCTGGCCCCGTGTCGGGCTCGGAGATCAGAGCTTGGAGCCCCCTTTGGATTCTGTGTCTCCTTCTCTCTCTGCCCCTCCCCCACTCACACTCTGTCTCTCTCTCTCTCTCTCTCAAAATACAAATATTAAAAAAGTAAATAAATAAATAGTTACAATTAACTAAGGGACCAGTGTGTTTCTCTGCAAAACATATTTTCAGGATCAATTTTCAATTTTAATTTTAATTAATTTGTTTTTTAAAGTTAATTTATTTATTTTGAGAGAGTGTGTGGGGAAGGGCAGGGAGAGAGGGAGAGAGAGAGAAAGAGAGAGAATCCCAAGCAGGGTCCTCGCTGCCAGCGCAGAGCTCGACTTGTGGATTGAACTCACAAACCGTGAGATCATGACCTGAGCTTAGCCAACTGAGCCACCCAGGCGCCCCAGCATCAATTTTCTAAACATCTGCTTCGAAGGCGGTGTTTTCTCATTTCCAGTCTCAGTGAAGAAGGTTTCAGAATCAGCCTGAATGGGCTCCAAGTCTCAGCTCCCACACTCTCCAGGTGACCCCTCCCTGCCCCGAGACACAGCCTTTGAGAAGAAAAGGACAGCAGCCCGACAGACCCATTTTCCTGACTTTGTGTTCACGGCAAATCCTTATGCTTTCTATCTAGATGCTCTACTGCGGTCTTCTCGAAGCACTTGTATGTTTTCCTTCTGGCTGGTTTTGAACGTGCTCACAAGTGCCCTCTGCAGAGCACATCCCATCTTTCAAAGCTGGTTCCTCACACTCTAGCGAAAACCAACACTGAAAGGTCGTGCCGCCCTGTTCACGGGACCCGCTGGTCATGATGAACAGGAAGAGGCTGCTTTCCTGTGCCGCCCACCCAGAGTGGGTCTCCGGGGCAAACCCCACATCTTCTACTTTGTCAACCGTAAATGAAAACAGCTTTACCGCCTCGCTTTCACACTTTGGACATAAAAGCCATGAAGTGTCAGTAGAAATCTATGTTTCCAGTGTTGGCAGACTGTTTTCATGTGTCTTTTGTAGGCAGCGCCACAAGATACAACATAGAGGAGGCTCGTCAATGTGCTGGGGGGTTCAGAGGGGGCCGGTGCGGGGTCCCCGGGGTCGTAAGGTCCTTGGCAGGAAGTGTCCAGGGGGTCTGCAGGGAAGATCGATGTTGGGAGGGGGGGTGATCCAGGTCTAGGCAGGCCCCCAGGCAGGGTTGGGAGCTTCCGGGCAGGTCAAAGCAGGGCCAGGGAAAACCCAGTCAGACGAACTGGAAAGAGGAGGTCCTGGAACCATGTGGCATAATTTCTGCAGATGAGAGAGTCCAAACCCAAACTGGCATGTTGGGTAAACACCCCCAGCATTTAATGGTTTAGGGCCACTTGAATATACTCAATTACTTAAGATGACAAAGGCAGCAAAAATCTTCCCTGAGAGGGTTACTAAGTCACTGCGCTTCGAGCCAGGGGTCTTGTGGGTCCTTCCTGAGATGGCTATGAGGCCACTGTGAGCCATGGCAGACGCCGCATTCAGACATTGGAGGAAGACTAAGAGGGCAAGATCCACAACTGCTTTTGATGCCAGAGGGGGAGGATGCAGACTGGTTTCTAAGGGAACAACAGTCCTTCTGTCCTCTCTGTTCTCCGTTATTCTGGGTGGTGTGGCCTCCACTTGGGCTCAGCTCTAGGGGCTTCCATCCACTTTACACTGGACTCTGCCCACAACGTGGACCTGGTGGGAGAAAATGCTGGCACTCAACGACTTGGGAGGAGGTTCACGGTTCTAAACATCGACCATGTTTCGAGGGCAGATTTGGACCTATGAGGTACTAACCGCCATGACAAACACCAATGCAAATGGAGGGGCATTCAGCCTCAAAGCCAGTGACATGCTCAAGCTAGCATGCCCCGTGGCAATACAGCTGCCTGGCACTCTGACAGATGGCTTTCTGCTCTCACCTTTATTGTCATCTAGATACACACTAAATGTATAATCCTTTAAAAACTCAAGTAAATTACCTAAAATAATCTAGAATTTAAAGGTATTTAAAGTGCTACAGCAAATCAGAATCTGAATCCTTGTATGAAAATATTGGAATCTATCTATCTATCTATCTATCTACCCACCCATGCATCTGTCCGTTTATCCATCCATCCATCCATCCATCCATCCACCCACCCACCCATCTGTTTATCTGTCCATCCATCCATCCATCCATCCATCCATCCATCCATCCATAAGTGCATCTATCATCTATCTATCTATCTATCTATCTACTAGCTATCTAATCTATCACCTACCCATCCATCCATCCATCCATAAGTGCATCTATTATCTATCTATCTATCTATCTATCTACTAGCTGTCTAATCTATCACCTACCCATCTATCCATCCATCCATCCATCCATCCCATCCATGTATCTATAATCATTCTACTTAAACTTTACAGGTTCCCTTGACTTTCTCTTTCCTTTAGGAAAAGACTTATCTCTCCTAATTTGCTCATCAAATGAGGGTCAGTAATATGTTTTTAGGTTATTGGTTTTCTGGGTTTTGCTATTTAAAAGAATATGTCTCAACTGCCATCTAGTAAAGGTCACGGAAATATTAATATACTTCTAAGACAAGAGGACCAAAAGGCTCAGCTTTCAACACAAGTTAAAGTGTGGTGTTGCAAATTGCAGAAAACCAGTGGCCTGTATCTCTCCAAGGATTATTTCATAATGAATTTACCAGTTGAGAAATAAAAGGACCTCTCTGGAGTCAGCCTTATACACATAGCAGTGAAATACACACAGGGACTGTGGACTTTCAAGGAGGCTTCTGAGAACAAGGGGACAGGTGAGTGATGTCCACACACCCTGGGGGGTAAGCGGTGGCCCCAAATGATCTGGACCTTACTCACAGCCCAGGGACACGGCAAAATCGTTTCCTGAAGGAGCATGTGAGGAAGAAGAGCTTGCAAGGTGCATGGCGGGTTAGCAGGTGTGGGGTGTGCCCTACTCCCCGTGTTCTGGAGGGGAAGTCTGGCGGAGACACCCCCACATGTGATTCCTGTCAGCAGACACAGATGGGGCTCCATGTCACCCAGGGAGGTCTGGCCGCTGCCTGTTTGGGTGGCTCTGATCTTTTATGCAGTGAAGTCAGCTCATGGCTCTACAGAACAGTGGGGGAGCCCTCCAGCCCCTCCAACCAGAGCCTGGGGTCTATAAAGTCCTGTGTGGGAGGCTTCGCCATGCCCCCAAATGCCAGGATGTCCCTGGAGAAGGAACCAAGAGCTCAGGAGTAGACATCATTGAACCATGGAGGTGAGACCTCCTGGTATTTTTCCAAAGCACAGGGATCTTTGCAAAGCCCTGTGCCTCTTTTGCTTAAAAGGTGACACTAGCTAAGGTAGGGAGTGATGCTGTTCATGTGGACTGTGGCTTGACCATAGCTTCTTTGATTTCTTTATGGTTTGTCCTTGAGGGTGCCTGGAGTCTCGGGCTCCTGGAAGAAGGTTCTACTCTTCAGAGAAAGCTTCAGCCCCTTCCTTCCTCCCAGGCCCTCTAGAGATGTGGTCTTTCCATCAGAAGCACCTCTTGGGAGGAAGTTGCTCACTTTAACTTCCTGCCTGAGGAGAAAGCAGTGGGTGCTGAAGCAGAGGGTTACAGGGAGAGGCAGGACAGGGACTTCACAGGGGTAAACGGGGAGAAGCCGTTCGTGTATGGAGGGACCCCAAATTCCCACCACTGCCCTTTCTGGGGTCTGGCCGCTGAATGTGGGACCAGGGTATTTGATTACTCTTGGTCAAAGCTTTCTCCTCATTTGGAATATTTATCTTCCTAATTCTCTAACTTTCTAAAGTCACATGGATGTCCCATGAAGACTGTGACCTCTTCCCTTAGAAAGGGGGGTTGTATGCTTTGGCCCTACTCTTGTAGCCGACTCATGGGCCTATGTTGAAGTCAGTGTCCCCTCAAGTGCAGGTTGGGGAGGTACACAGACTCCTGCACTTACCTTGACTTATGGCAGGAGATTTATGCCCTTGATGCTCTCCCATTTCATATTAGAAAAATGTTGGGTTGTTGAGGACGTTCAAGGAGAGAACATACATAAATACCGGACACATTAGAGACACTCGATACATAATGACACCATTATTATTAAAAATAGCATTCCTCTGAAACAGATCATGGCTCCCCTTCTTCTGCTGTATGTGCTATCCATGTAATAAGCACCTGTGCCCTATGTCCTATGGCCCCTGACCCTGTTCACCCTCAGTCAGTCTTGATGAGCCAGTGACACCAGGACTCACCCATGTGACAAGGCCAGAAGCTGAGAGTCATCCTACATCTACTTTGGATTCTACTTTGTCTCTCTATCAGTATAGCTGTCAAATAAGTCCCCTTACTTCCGTGACTCCTGATATTGCCTTAGTTTGTTTTTTAATGTAAAATATGATAGCAATTATCTTTTTGTGATGAGAAGATCCATTTATATAGTTTCTTTTTCATTCCTTGTAGTCTGGAATCATGTTTTATTTATCTTAGTATCAGCCAGAGTCCTATACCTAGCTAGGCACCTATTAGGTGCTATTTAAAAGTATCTGTATAATGAATGAATGGAAGGATGGATGATGAATGGATGGATGGATGGATAGATAGATAGATAGACACATGGATGGATGGATGGATGGATGGATGGTTGGATAGACACACAAATGGATGGATGGATAAGTGGATGGGTGGACAAATGGACACATGGATAGCTGGATGGATGATGGTTCACACGCATTTTTCCATGTACACATGCATTCTACTGGGACACAGAACACATCACGTTCTTCTACTTTAGTTGAAGAATCTTGGTTGTCAATGAGATGATATCCCACTAAGGGATAAATTGTGTAGTGTAGACTGTACACATTTTAGAGCCTCAGAGAAAATAAAGAAACTTGTAGATCAGGGCAGCTGGGAGAGACTGTGTAAGATGAAGATGTGGAGTTAAAACCTGAATGAAAACAAAAACAGGTTGGGGCGCCTGGGTGGCTCAGTGGGTTAAGCATCCAACTCTTGATTTCAGCTCAGGTCATGATCTCACGATTCATGAGTCTCAGCCCTGCATCCGGCTCTGTGCTGGCAGCACAGAGCCTGCTTGGGTTTCTGCCTCTCTCTCTCTCTCTCTCTCTCTCTCTGCCCCTTCTCCATTTGCTCTCTTTCTCTCAAATAAAAAACAAATACAAAAAGTTCTCCAAAGTCAATTTCTAAAGATTTTCTTTTCGTGTCCAGTACAATCTCACTATTTGGACCCAATTCTCAGGATCCTTGAATCATTTTGTTACACTTCCTCTGAATTTGCCAAGTGAAGATACAAACAACATCACAAGTGCATGCAGAACCCACTAATTAGAGACTTCAATTTCAACGAGGGGCTGGGCAGACAGAAGGGAAGGGAAGCGAGGAAGCCGAAACCTTTTTAACATGCCTGTGCACGAGGTCAAAGTAATATTTCATCTGATCGCTCCAGCTACCTACAGGGTATGTATTCTTTTGTATGGTTTACAGATGAGGAACTGGAATTCAGACAGGTGCCCAGGGTTGCACACTAACTCATGGAGGATGAAGACTGTAGCCGAGGTGGGACTTCCTCAGAACCGTTGGCCTCTGTGGTTGGCTGCCTCCAACCAGGCTCAGATAATTGAGATTCTGATTGCAAATTACTATGAACTATATTTAATCAAATACCACTCCTTTTAAACACGACTGAAAGAGAAGAAACCATTTCTGTGAAGATACCCTACAGTTCAGATTTCTCCTAAGTCAGACGGAACTGTCGAATTCCTTCCAAACAGCCACCTCTTACTCTGTGTGTTCCATCTCAAGAAAAATGACTGTCCTCAGCTTGCTTCTCTGAGAGTAAGCTCCTCCAGCCGGAATTTATGAACATCCACCATCTTTGTCTTTAATCAAGCTCCAGTGCGTGTCTCAGGGTTTAGCACAGATCTGAGGGCACAGTGCCAACTGGTCTGGTTGGTTACTCAGTTAACACACCTGCGGGGGCTCATTCCAGTGCAGCTGGGTTCCTGGGGGGGAGGGTGTGATACGTCCCAGTTGTAGAGATAAACAGCATTAGGCGAGACAGGGTTCTAGACGCAACAAGGTGTGACTAAGGAGCTCTAACAGAGGAGAGAGTAGACAGTGCTTCCAGGGATCATGACCTTGAGCTGAGCCCTGAAGAATGCCATGAAATTCACTAAGGGGAGAGAGGGGAGAACCTTCTAGGCAACATGGGAGCCGGAGCAAGGAAGGAACATATGTGGCTGGACTGGAGACCCAAACTGATGACTTCCTCCATTGTGTGGCCTGGCGGTTCTCCAGAACAGTAGTCTCAGGGCTCCTTGACACTCTTGAAAATGATTAAGGTTCTGTATTTATTCACATGGGTTAAGTCGTTGATATTTATTGTATTAGAAATTAAAAGTGAGAAATTTAAAATTCTGTATTCATTCATTGTTTTTATTTTTAAGTAAAAAAAAATTTTTTTAAGTGTGCTTTGCACCCAACATGAAGGCCAACACAGGGCTTAAACTCACAACTCTGAGATCAAGACCTGAGCTGAGATCAAGGGTTGGACGCTTAACTGACTGAGCCACCCAGGTGCCCCCTAATACATTTTATTTTATTTTTTTAAAGTTTTTATTTTTATTTATTTTGAGAGAGAGATGAGAGAGGGGCAGAGAGAGAGGGAGACAGAATCCCAAGCAGGCTCCTTGCCATCAGCACCCAGCCCAATGTGAGGTTCAATCCCACTAACCATGAGATCATGACCTGAGCCAAAATCAAGAGTCAGACGCTTAACCGACTGAGCCACCCAGGTGCCCCCAATTCACTTTAAAACCACAGAAATAAAGCCATTAGACATGAACACAAATAACCCACTTTTTATGAAAAGTAACTATATCTTTCAAAAAACCAAAAAATAATGTGTTTTATTGTTTTAATTTTTGCAAATCTCATTAGTGTCCAGCTTGCTAAAAGAGAGCTGGATTCTTGCATCTACTTCTGCATTGCAAATCTGTGGAAATAGGTGTCTTTGGTTGAAGTACAGGAAAGTTGTGAAGATAGATATTTGGTAAGGAGACGTGTGTTTTAACAGCCTTTTTAGAACATTGTGCTCTTTTTCATTGGCTCACTGTTAAAAATCCATGAGTGGTAGTTTCTTCGAGATCAGTTGCAGGGTTCTGGCGCCTGAGTGGCTTAGTTGGTTAAGCGTCCGGCTCTTGATTTCAGCTCAGGTCACGGGCTCGCGGTTTATGGGATCGAGCCCTGAGCTGGGCTCTGAGCTGACGGTGCGGAACTTGCTTGTTGGTCCGTCGCCCATTTTGTCAACTCCTCTCCCTGAATGTGTCCTCCTAGGATGGGCTATAAAGGAAATTTTCTCCCCAGAGTTAGAGGCGGAAGGGGGGCAATGGCCATTCTGTAGCACTGCCTTGTCCTTCCCAAGGGCCCGTAGTGGGCAGGCATAAGGACGTGGGACTTTTCCCCGTATCACAGAGGCAGTGAAGGTTGTGAACAAATGTGTGTTATAAGATTCCCTTGAACTGGGGTACAGGATGCTTTGAATAGACATCCCATGAGCCACAAAAACAGGGATCCAATCCGTTAGTCGGGGCCCGGGGTCTCTCTCCTGACTTGAGCTGGACGACTCCACTTGGCTGTCATGCACGCCACTCAACTCTGCATATTCTGGCCTGATATCCTCCCAATCCCCGCTCTTCTCAAATCGGCTTCTGTCCTTCACTTCGCAGGTGGAGGGTGTGTGTGTCATCCTGCACGGAGTCGCCTAGGCTGGCTACCTGAGCACGGTCCTACATTCCAAACCCCCGCCTCTGCTCCCGGGACACCGACACTCATGCGAGGGCTGCCCCGGGTTCCACTGAGTGCATTTCCTAATGTCTCTCAGTGTCTTTTTTCCGTCCACTCCCACCTCTCATCTGCCTCCAGCCCAGGCCATCAATTGCTTCTTGGCGCTTTTGTAACGGTCCTCTGATGGTTTCTCTCACCCACTCTCCTGCTCTCCTTCTGCCCGATGCGAATTCATCTTCCTCAGTGGTGCTAGAAGCTGGCCCTAAAATACACATCTGCCCATGTAACTTTTTGCTAGAAATCCTTCTACCTTCAGAGAGAGCCCCGGAAGCCCCAGAAGAAGTCCTTCGCTCTCAGCGGAGCTCATGCACGGCATGGCTCCTGTCCTTCTTTCCAGGCTCATCTTCTGCCCGCCACCAAGCCATCCCACACTGCTGCCCTGCAGGCTGCCAGCCTTCATTCCACACTTTTTCACAGACTCTCTTGCCCTTCCTGCCAAAGCCCTCACCGTAACCTTAAAGAGCCAATGATAATATCCCAGGTCTCCCTAACCCCCTGGGGAATTAACTCTTCCGTCCTTGTCATTTTTATTGCACTTGGTACCTATAGCTATCTGCCTAATGAATTGTTTCATAATTGTTTATCTATACGCCTGTTTGCCCATAAGTCTGGACACTATGTCCCATAAGGGTAGAAACATTGCCTGACACATATTGGGAACACAACCCATGTTAGAAATAGTCAACTGAAGTTCGTAGGCATGAAAGATAGAAGGAGGGATCCATTTACACCTCCACCATCTTATCTGACGTGATTCCCTAGGACATTGAAGATGAGTGGAAAACACTACAAATGCATTTCCTTCAATCTGTCACTACTTCAGGAAACACTTATTAAAAACCCACAGTCGCCTGGAAAAATTGCCCCATATTCTGTACCCAGACAGAAATGAGCCCTGAGACACACCGTGGCTAGAAAGAAGGCTGACCTGGGGCCATATATGCAAGCATGTGAGGATTTTGCGTGGAATGGACAATTGTGTACTGAATTGTCAACGTTTGCATGTTGAAGGTGCTCATGAAGGTGTAAACAGGGAAGGGATGGGCTGTCCGTGGGTAGAGGGTCACAGGCAGGGCGGTTGTGAAATCTGTCCGACCGTAACTGCTGTTTTAGCTTATTTTAATTTTGATTTTTTTATTTTTTAAAGTTTATTTATTTTAGAGAGAGAGAGAGTGCACATGTGAGCGGGGGAGGGACAGAAAGAGAGAGAGAGAAAGAGAGAGAGAGAGAGAGA
Organism: Panthera tigris; assembly: GCF_018350195.1. Taxonomy (NCBI): domain Eukaryota; kingdom Metazoa; phylum Chordata; class Mammalia; order Carnivora; family Felidae; genus Panthera; species Panthera tigris. The sequence continues at coordinate 64,607,973 of NC_056661.1, forward strand.
GAGAGAGAGAGAGAGAGAATGCCAAGCAGGCTCCATGCTGTCAGTGCAGAGCCACACGTGGGGCTCACACTCACAAACCATGAGATCGCGACCTGAGCCGAAATCAAGAGTCGGACACTTAACCAACTGAGCCACCCACACACCCCTGCTTTAGCTTATTTTAGAATAAAATAGAGGAGTTTCCCCTCTGAGTCTGGCAGAGAGAGCTGGTCAGAAGAGGAAGCCAATCAAAATATAATGCATTTGGTTTCAGATGCCGTGCGCTGCTGGGGAAATTGGATTTCATGGCTAGATACCAGCTGTATGCCCCAAGAATTCGTACCGCCACCAAGGGTCACTTTCTCACATACAGCTCACAGGTGGTTCAGGTGGGAGAATTTGGCGTATCCATCCATATCCTTCCATATACAGCTGTTTTTCTGCTATTCTAACTCAAAAGAAGAGTCCCATCTTGCAGTCATTAGCTGGAAACCAGCTCCCTTGATTTCCTGTCATAGGCAAGAGCCCTTCTGAACATTCTAGACCATTCTGGACTTCACTTTGAAGACACTTTGTGCTTCTCTGTTAGTAGCTTGGCTGCAGAACAATGGAGTACTTTGTGTGCCTAGCCATCCCGTTAAAATGGTTTTTTTTTCTAATTTTCTAATGTTTGTTTATTTTAGTTTTACATATTTTATTTACTGTTCTAGGCACTAGGGCAGTCTTTCACTTTTGAGACACATATCTTTCAGTTCCATTTTTTTCTTTTTTTATTATATAGGTAGATAATTTATCGTCAAGTTAGCTGTGGAGAAATGTTTGCTTATTTTTGAGAGATAGAGAGAGACAGAGCATGAGCAGGGGAGGGGCAGAGAGAGAGGGAGGCACAGAATCTGAAGCAGGTTCCAGGCTCTGAGCTGTCAGCACATGACAGCTAGAATCCATGAACCGTGAGATCGTGACCTGAGCCGAAGTCGGACGCTTACCCGACTGAGCCACCCAGGTGCCCCCTCCCCCGTTAAAATGCTTTAAAGTCAATTAAATAATTACAACTTAGGTAAATAGCACACAATTATTTAAGCAGAGTGTTTGTTATGATAAGCATGCTTTTTTTTTTTTTTATGGTGGCCTCAGAAATTCTTACATCTTGCCAGTTAGTTGGCTTATAAGGAATCACAGGAGCACAAAAGACATAGAAAAGATGGCCCGGGTCAGCAACGTCTGCCATCAGCCAGCTGCATGATCTCAAGCAAGTCGCCGGGCACCTCCGGGCCTCAGCTGCCCTGTGCAGATTGAGGGTGCGATTTCAAGGATTTTCGAAGTTCTTGCCCATCTCTATGTTGAGGATACCGTCAGTATCTATATCCACCCTGACCATAACAGCCACTCTGTAAGGAAGCACCGGTAAGGATTATATGGCCCGCTTCAGGTGCCTGTCGGGCTTATAGATACGTGTGGCCAATGATTACTTTAATGTCTGTCCTGTTTCTGATTACCCATCTACTTCCCGAAGCAGAATCATGCAGGAGGAGTTCACAGGCAGCACGCTGGCTACGAAGCTGGGCCACAGAGTTTCACTGAACTTGGATGTCAGTTTCATACATCCTCAGGGCATAGGTCACGATCTTAAGGGTGCCCAAGCCCCACCCAATGGGTCACTGAGTGGGGATTTGAGGAGTGGGGGCGGGACGGCCGAGAGAAAAGTGGGGGTATGCAGTCAGCTTCAGCCGTGTTTATATGCCAGCGGTTCTCGAGAACCCGTGCCCAGACCTGGAGCCCAGTTGGTCAGATCTCTGATCCCTGGAGCTGCCCCTGCCATCTTTCCCAGGATCCAAGGGCTTGGTGCCCATCACCTTCCTGGAGAGGTGCCCACAAGGGCGCAGCATTAGTGGGCTTTCCCGCGGTCAGCACACAACCACTTGGCCTGTTCTGATGGGCTCCTGCTTCTTCACAGCTGTCCACTCTCAGGCCCCCTCCTGTTTCCAGTCTCACTGCTATGCTGTGGACCAGCAACTCACATTAATCCTCTCCAAGTCTCAAGGAACTTGGCTTGTGTTCACTGATTCTGGTCACCCATTTCAGACCTTCTGGAAAAGGGCACTCCCCGCTCATGCCCCGGCCCCACGAGGTTGATGGGAGTGTTCACCTGGCAGAAATACCTGTTAAGGAGCAAGTTTCTGGTCCAAATGCAAGGCATTCGAGCAGAGTAGACTATGTTACAAACACACCACATGAGTTTCTCTTCAGCCCCATATCGATCTGTACTCAACTTCGATCTGTACTCTGTACGAAGGTTTGTTTAGCTGGGTGTTGGTGGATACAAATATGGCAGGGTGAGACGGTCTTTGTCCCTCAGGACATTCGTCTCATCTTTAAACTTTCCTCTCCTTTAAGCTGTAAATGAAATCTTGTAAATGAAAACATAAAATAAAATAACGATTACCACTTGTTAGCACAGAACATCCGCTATGAGAGAAGCTGAACTCTGACTTTACATCGTATTTAAAAAGTTACCACAGATGGATGAGCCACCTAAATATAAAATCTAAGCTAGAAAACTTTTAGAAGAAAACACCTCACGACATTGGATTTGGCAATGATTCCTTGGACTGAACACTAAAATACAGGCAAAAAAAAAAATACATTAAAAGTGGATAAGTGGGACCATAGCAACATAAAAAACTTCTGTGCGTCAAAAGATGTGATGGACAGAGTGAAAAAGGCAAGCTATAGAATGGGAGATGTTTGCAAATCACATATCTGGGAGGGAGTTAATATCCAGGATTTATAAATAACTCTTAGAGCTCAACAACCACAAAATAAGTAACTCAATTTAAAAATTGGGGCGCCTGGGTGGCTCAGTCGGTTAAGCGTCCAACTTGGGCTCAGGTCATGATCTCGCGGTCCATAAATTCAAGCCCCGCATTGAGCTCTGTGCTGACAGCTCAGAGCCTGGAGCCTGCTTCGGATTCTGTGTCTCCCTGTCTCTCTGCCCGCCCCTCCCCGTCCCCCCCCCACTCACACTCTGTCTCTCTCTGTCTTTAAAAAATGAATAAATGTAAAAAAAAATTTTTTTTAATAACTTTAAAAAATGGGCAGGGGCGCCTGGGTGGCTCAGTCAGTTAAGCATCCAACTTTGGCTCAGGTCATGATCTCGTGGCTCGTGGGTTGGAGCCCCACATCGGGCTCTGTGCTGGCAGCTCAGAGCCTGGAGCCTGCTTTGGATTCTGCGTCTCCCTCTCTCTCTGCCCCTCTCCCCCCCCCGTCTCTCAAAAATAAATAAATGTTAAAAAATAATTTAAAATAAAAAATGGTTAAGATGGCAAATGTTACGTGATGTGTATTTTACCACAATAAAAACAGCTTACGCTATGAGATGTGATCCATATTGGCAGCAGGAAGACAGAGGGGAGAAGTTCAGAGAGCAGTGGGCAGATGTCCCTGGGGCCAGGGTTTAGAGGGAAGGAGTCTCGCTTGATCAGCAGGTACGCACGTATTTCACACCATCCCTTGGATGCCTGGTACATTCGTGGGCACCTGAGAGTACGCTGATGTTTCTCTTGGGTGCTGGTTTATACCAAGACAGGCTTCCCGACCATCTGGGTATAAATGGAGAACAGAAAATACACCCTGTGCCCTCCCTAGCTAACTGCCTGGGGAGACAGGTGCAGAGCCAATTAGCCGGCACGATAATTTCGTCACCGCTCTCCTGGGAACCTAAACGGAGTTCGGTGAAGGCAGTTTATTTTCCCGAGCAGCCCAGGGAGGCCGGCATGGAGACAGTTAGCTGCAGAATGAGCAGGAAGCCTGTGGCTTGGGCCTGGCTGCCCGGCCTGACGCGATGCCACCAGGGCTCACCTCGGGAACTGCTGCGTGTGCCCCTGACAAATAAGATTTGGGGTCCCAAATGATCAAGGCTGCAGCTTTTCTCTGCCCAGGCCAGAGGCCGGGGCGTGTGGGTCACTCACAAACTGTTGGGTGCAGATAGTGCCAGACCCTCAGGAAAGGCATGAACCAGATTTTCCGGGGTGTTCAAAACGCAGGTAAACGGAGGTTTCAGAATGAGAACGTGTTGCCCCTGGGTTTCACTCAAGACGAGAAAAATTCCAGTTCTTCACTTTGCCATTCGACAATCGTTTTATTTTTTTTTATCATTTTTTAAAAAGTTTATTTATTTATTTTGAGAGAGAGACAGAGAGAGAGGGTGGGAGAGAGAGAATCCCAAGCAGGCCCCGCGATGTCAGCACAGAGCCCGATGTGGGGCTCCATCCCATGAACCGTGAGATGGTGACCTGAGCCGAATCAAGAGTCGGAGGCTTAACCCACTGAGCCCCCCAGAGACCCCTCAACAATCATTTTAAAGCACCTCCCACCTGTCAGTGTTTGTATTTGGTGCTGGGAACACAATGAAAAGCAAAGCACATTCTCTGTTCACAGAGCTCATGGGAGAACGGGCGGGTGACAGGTGCACCTGGTGACGAAGCCAGACGATGCCCGGTTTGCCAAGAACCGCACCTGGGGTTGGTACGTCCCCCCGCAAGTCAGGCCCGGTGCTCCCTTCATGCCCGAGAGGTTGTGCTGTCATAACACTCCCATTGTACAGATGGGAAAACTGAGGCCCCAGGGAAGATAGGTAACTCGCAGAAAATCGTGCAGAAGACAGACGCGGAGCAGAGCGGGGACTGAACCAGCAGCCCCCGTCCTTGCAAAGGGAAGAGGGTGTCCTTTGAAATGAATGGGCCGAAGGGAAAGCCCAGACAAAGGCATGACCAGGGCTGGCGGGCAGGGCAGGAGGCAACATGGACGGTGGCTCCTCCGGGGCCTTGAACGCCAAGATTATGCTTAGAGATGGGGCAGCTTTCCGTGAGATTCCATGGGGATTTTGCCTTTTCCTTAGCCTGAGAGTTAATTAAACTAATGTGCTGGCCATGATAGCCGAGCAATTATAGCCCCCGGGTGCTTTCACACATGGCTGGCTCTCCCACCGGCGGCGGATTAACGACCCGGCGCAGCCCGTGTGAGTCCCTTCCAGCACCGAGGCTCCCCGCGTCTGAACCGGCTCCTGCGGAATCCTGGCCAGGGAGCCCGGAGCGGGGGTCACCCGGGAACCAGCATGCTCTGCAGACCCCGGTCACTCCCAGCCTCTGAACCCCGGAACCCCCCCAGGGAGCCCCGAGGGCACCCGCCGACCCCACCGGACCCCACGTGTTGCCACGTGTGTCCAACTTCCCGGGACGGGAATCCTGCCGACTATCCAGCGAGTTTCTCCACTATCCGGGCGTTTCCGTTAGCAATGCGTTTTTGTGTGTAATAAATTGCCTCTCTTTGGCGGAAAATCATTTCTCGTGGTTATCTCTGTGATCGGTTACTTCTGCTGTCCTTTAATGGACTTCCCCCGATTATACGGCTAGTCATTAAAAGCTTAGTCCCCGGCACAATGGTATCTTATGTAGAGTGATCCATGAGAGCTTTATAGAGGCTTACCAGCCGCAGCCTTAATTTTACTCATTCGTCTTAATTTTTTGTAATCATTTTTTGTAAAGAGGGTATAATGTCAGCCTTGCTTCTCTGCCTCTGACAGATCCAATCTAGCAGATAATTACCATAAGGAAATTGATGCTTTAGTGTGCGGGAGAGAATTTAATTTACTCAGACATCCTACAGTACAATGCATTCCAGAAGATATGAGGATTTAAGTTTTTAAGAAATTAAATTTTACTATTTAACATGATTACTTATGTTGAACATCATTAACTAGCTTTTTTAACTGTTCGAAATAATTACAAGCACACTAGCTGTGTCGAAAATCCAGAGTCTGCATTAAATATGGGTTAAGGATCCATGAAATGAAAAGAAAATCCAGTGCTTTTTTTTTTTTTTCCCTCTCCTGTCTTCCAAAATCTCCTCTTTAACACCCACGGATGAGGGCTGAGAAGATGCCCACTTTGAAAACTGTGATTATTTTTTTCCCTGTGTGCTCTTGTAACGCACCCTTTTGATATAAGTATTTTATTAACCAGCCGGGCCTGGTTCTTTTCTTTCAACTGGTGCTGCTCAGAGGAAGTTTTTGGGAGAAAGCACCGGAAGAGGTGGGAAAGCGTTTGGGGACAGAGTGACAGAGGCTACTTGGTGTCCCCTGCAAAATCAAGGGTGTGCATGCAGAGAGAGAGACCACTTCTGGTATTTCCTGCTTTTCTTTTCAAGGCGTGGGTGGTGGTGTGGTTGGGGGGAGGACAGTGCCAGGTGCAAGGTTAGGATCCCCACAAAGCTGAGGCACAGAGACAAGCTGTGAAGCCCGGGACCTTCTGGAAGCCAGGCCCTGTCTCTTCCGCGCTGGCCCGCGGGAGGCCGTGCGTCCCCGAGGCCCCCGGACACAGAGACTTGGGGGTAGAATTTCGTTTCACCGCATCTAACCTCGTTAACTAGATTCCCAAGAGTTCCTCAATCCTTTCCTAAACGTGAAGTGAAACACTCAACAGGAAATTTCTGGACAAAGCCAGCCCAGAAGTTCCCTTTATCCAGCATCTCTGCCCTGTCACATTTCCTCCGAGGAGAGGCTTTCAGAGAAGCCCTCGGCGTCCTGTGTCCGCGGCAGGCCCTGTGACTGTTTGGGTAACAGCCGGGGGATTGCCCAAGGGTCCCGACCGAAAATTCCCCCTCTCCCGCGGCTGAGGAAGCTGGGGGCTGGGTGGGCCTCTGCGGTGGTCCTGCCTCAGAGGCTTCTGGAATTCTGCCTTGCAGACGTGGCTTCATCCTTCCCAGCGGTTCAGGGTGGACACTGAGGCTGCGTGTGTGCCGACCTCTGCCAAAATCGGGGTGCTTTGCCACGACTGTGCAGGCCCCTGGGAGGGAGGGCCGCTCTGCCCACCGGGAGAATAAATGCCCAAAATGTCCCAAACACTGTGATTATCCGACAGGAGAACCGTGCGTTCGACCCTTGCTAGACGGCCACCTCTCTCTGGGAGTTGCTCTGTTCTTTGAAATCTTAAATATAATCTTATTTGAGAACACATTTGCACTCGCCTGTGTTTATCTGTAAGCTGCAAGGGACACAAAGGAAGCAAAAACGCAGGCGACACGGGATGGCAACCAGGCGCTCTGCCTGAAACAGTCCAGTGATAAACGTGAAGGGAGGTTTTGTGCCGGGCCCCCGCTGGCCACAGTGTTTCATTTATTTCTTGCAGCCCCGTTGTGAGGCGGATATGAGGATATGACGATACATGTTGTGCAGATGAGAAGTCTGGGGCTTAGGTTACATAAGCGTCCAAATACAGCTACTGTTACAACTCATAACGAAAGCCAATACCTTCAGAGACGTTACGCTAAGCAGACATGGTTCTAAGCTTCTCACATATATATTGATTCCTTTCATACACGTGCTCGTGCACATGTGCGCATGCCCACGCGCGCGCACACACACACACACACACACACGCGCGCACAGTACTGTTATTACCCCGTTGGGAAAACCCAAGTACGGAGAATAAAGTAACACACTCAAGGCCCCACAGTTAGCAAGTGGCAGAACTGGGATTTGAACCCAAGACGGCGGGCACGGGGGTCCATGTTCTGAGCCGCTAGGCTGTGCCGCAGGGAGGGCTGGGCCATCACCACACCTGGATCCCAACTGCTTTGACAGTGTCCCAAAGCCAGCTGTGACAGCTGGCATTGCTTTGTCTAGATGCTATTATAGTCAGGACTCTATGATTTACTGGATCCTTCCAACCAGCCAGCCAGGTAGTTATTCACAAATGGCTCCCGACACCTGCCAGAGGTCAGACGCTAGGCACCGAGGATGCTAGAACCCTCAGGGACGCCAGACCAAAAAAAAAAAAAAAAAATCATCCAACGGAACACAGTTCATGCGTTACCTGCAGGGGACACATGGTCGTGTGGACCTGCGTTAAAACGTCTAGTCTCTCCAATCACTTCATTTGTCACTGAAACTATTACTGACTCCTGCAAGTCCTGGCCGCTGCTTTCCTGGCTCTCCCTGCCCCGCCCTCCCCCGACCACACAGGCACAAGGCACGGCTTCCTCTTTTCACCGGGGCAGGCTCTTTCCAGAGTGTGGCTCCTGACTTCTGCCCCCACAGAAATGCATATGGCTCCCGGTTAACCATCTCATCGCTGGATTCATTCGGGAGTCCAGTTTGCTACCATCGGGTTTCCTGATTGTGAGAAGGCTCAGTTCTCTGTTCCAGATGGGCATCACGGTCAGAGCGGGTAGACTGTCGTGTCTCACTAGGGTTTCAAAATTGCGTGCAGAGAAACGGTGAGCTGGAAAGAGAGCCCCAGTTAAGACCCAAGTTTTCCCACCCCTGCTCGTGTCTTCTGAAATGCCCACTAGTGACACGTGAGAGCCGAAGATTGTCGTATTCTTTTGCCACTGAAGTGACCTGGGGTGTCTGTAGCACACCGAAACCGTTCCTAGGTCCAGAATTGCCAACAAAAAAATGATTAGGAATTTAGGACTTAAGGAGATTCCAAGGAAGCTTGGTGATAGCCAGAAACCACCCTGGACCCATGTGATGGCATTTCCTTCTCTGATTGGGCTCATTTACTGACAGCTGCATCTGAGGCATTAACTTCCACGAGGGAATGGGTCCTGTCTCACCCGTCACTGTGGTCCTAGCGCCCAGAACAGACCCTGGTCTGTAGTGGGTGCTTGGAAAACAGGACTGAATGAATGAGTGAATGAATGAATAAACGAGTTTGCAAGATGATTGCTTTCGGGTTTTCCTGTCCATCAGTTCTCCATCCTTGTTCTCATCCTGTGACCCATGCAACTTTTTAGGAACTCAACGTACTGAATCAGAGGCTAAGGAGGTGGGGTCTGGAACAGAAGTATCTGCTGAAATTTCTGAGGACATTGACACTCAGACTTAAGTAGTTTTGTCCAACAGCACACAGTTAGGAAGTGTCAGGGCTGGAGTGACAGCCCAGGCTCACTGACTCCAGATCTGTCGTATGCATATCCCACTACGCCCATGCCCCATGCATCGCACACACTGACTGTGGTCGGTCGTGCCCCCCGGTCCTCTGATTCTTGCAGTTACTGGGTATAGGACACTCCATGGGCATCGTCCAGAGAGCTGATGCCCCCAGTCCCGGAAAGAGCCACAGTACACACTCAACAACACTGAGAACTTCTGCCGTGGATGAACTTCCCTTTAAATTGGGAGTGGGCAGTAATTCTAGAGATTGGTTTGTATTTTGCAGGCAGAGATAATATTCACCTGCTCTAAATCTTAAATCTCTCTTCACTCATTAGAGAGTAGGCTGTTTATCTTGCTTTAAGCCCATCTTGGTCTTTCCTAGGAGGAAGGGCTGGATCCCAATCCCGGGAGACCCTTGGCTGGACGCCGTCAAATCCTCTACCCAGTCTGATTCAACGCTGGTCTCTCCATGCCCTCCTTGCCTCCCACAGACGTGTTATCTGTCCGTTCTGTCCAAGTGAATGGAGCTTCCTACCCAGTCCAGTCGTGAGCAAGACCAGAAAGTCATCTACCACACTCTCCCCCACTCCCCCAGGGCTTTAGCTGCTCTGGCCATGCCCCCTGACATGGGGATTTCAACTCCTCCTATCTCTGAGCTGTGCACCCAGCCGCCTTCAGACACAGACCCTTTTCGGCTTGAGTTAGTCAGTTTCTGCTGCTTGTCATTAGAGCGTGACACCTTCAAAACCATCCCCCTCCACACCCGCACATCCACTCGTTCACCAAGGACTCGTCATTCTACCCATGAAATCGGCCTTAAAAGCCGATCTTCTCTCTCGGTGCCCTTCCTAACGTGCACATTTGATCACCCCACGTCCGAGTTCCCACCTTCTTCAAGGGCTTCTGTAGTGAGCAGGATCAAACCTCCAGGCTTTGCAGAGCCCACAGGGCCCTCTGTGACCTGACCCCCGTATCAGCTTTGCCACTTCCCCTTCTCTCCCTGTCTTACTGCCCCACCCCTTACCAGGAAGTTCACTTGGGTAACACCACATGAGGTTCCCAAAACATGAGATGACCTTGACCTTCAGGCTTTAGTGCATACTTATTTCTTCAGCTGGGAATTTTCATCTCTGCATATTCACTGCGTTGAGTTCTCACTCACGCTTTCAGCTTCCGATCAAATGCTGCTTCCTCCATGCAGCCTCCTCTGATTTTTCCCTTTGTACTTGCCCTCTGTCCCCCATCCACCCTGGAGCCATTAAAGGCTCATGCTCTGCGGTCAGACTAAGGAGATACACATCCGGACCCTATCACCTGATGGCCAAATGGTACGGAGGAAGTCCGTTCACCTATCTAGACCTCAGTTTCCCCACATGTAAAATGGTACAGTAACAGTACCCACTTCGTAGGGTTCACTGCGAGGGCTGATTGAAGCCATGCATTCAATACCTACCACATGGTGTTCAATAAAGACTAAATATTGTTATCACGGCAATTATCTTATGGCATTGTATTGTTTATACCTGCACTTCTGTCCTCCACTATAGTCATCTGCTCCATATCAGAGGCTGTATCTTTCCACGAACATGTGTCCAGAGCTGGGAGCCATGCTATGTAACACGCTGTGGAGAAACGTGGGTTCAGTGGTTCGTTGAAGCCAGGCTTGGCCAGCTTACACGAGGGGGCATTGAATGCCACCCTCATCAACAAGCATGAGAAGACGTCAGAGGGTGAGGGTTAGATCCCCATGCGCTGTGGCCCTTGCTGTCCGAAGAGACTTTCAAAAACACTATCTAGAAAGATAAACCCTACCGTTTGAGTCCTCAGGAATGCTTCAGAATTTGACACTTGGAACCTTCCAAGACCTTGATGACAGTGAGGAAGCAGTGGGTTGTCAATTCAGGGAAATGGTCACAGTTGGTGGGCTTGGGCCCCTGGGGTGGAGGAGGTCTGAGGCAAAGGGAAGTGAGAAGGCAGTGGTTGTCCCGACAGAGAGCAAGCCCGGGTGAATTCACTCTTCTCTTGTGAAAACCCTGGCGTCTATGTGCTTTGGCCAGAGGCAGAAACTGGTCCACCCACCGTCCCTGGGAATCCTTCCAGGTGCCTGGCAGTGTCATCGTCCAGAGCACGGGCCACGGTGCCAGATGAAATTTCAGCCCCGCCACTTAATAGGCACCCCGTGTGAATTTGGGGACTTTTTAACACCTTCAAACCTCAGTGTCAAAGTACAGCGTAGAGAATGTTGTCAGTGATACTGTAATAACTTGGTGCGGTGACAGGTGGTACCTACGCTTCGCACGATGAGCATTTCGACATGTGGACAATTGTCGAATCACTATGTTGTGCACCAGAAAATTCAACAGCTTGTGACAATTGTAATGAATACATATTCTCAGATGCTCTGTGTAGCTTAATATATATTCTAATATATATTCTAGATCCGGTGGGCATCACCGAGGGTCTCAGGAAAAATAAACAAATATAACTCTTGGAGAAGAGCACTAAAACTTACACGCCACTCGAGAAGCAGAAGCTATTTATTGAATACTTTGTGTGTCCCAGGCGCGATGCTGGGCGCTTCCCGTGTTTTCTTGTTTATTTCTTCAGCATCCAAGGGTGAGATGCCTAAGTATTTGGATGGCTCCTTCTCCGTCCAGAAGTCCTTGTAATTGGAGGTACCAGGTTGTGCTTCCAATCACACTGGACAAGCAGCCGTGTTTGCACATCTCCTCGCGTTGATCAGCAATAACGAGGTTAACGATGCTCTTATTCCAAGAGTCTCAAATTATGTTTCCACATTAACACCCATTAAGGTGAATGACAATGCATGATAAGTAGTGTTTCAATTTGAAATTGAAATTGGATCAATTAGCCTTTAAACTAGCCTAAATAAATTCTGTTCGGTGGCTCCAAAATTATTCAAATGCCACGATTTTGAATAAGAGGTTTTTAGAAAGTTTTTCATCCTCCAGAATCAGGCTAAGACCAGTCACACCTGCGTCTGTAATCTCTCGTCTTAGGAGGGAAAAAGAACACAGACCATCAGCTGGCAAAGCCTCACGGCCTGATTGGGAATGTGTAGCATTTATAAGAATGATGATTTCCCTTCCAACGGTTGTGGAGAGAGAGAATTCTTAAAATCTAGGAGGCATGGGGTCTTAATGTGCAATGGGTCTATAATGCCCAAAGACCTTCAAAGGGCCCCTGGCTGAGATCTTCAGGGGGTTGTCCTCTCCCAGCCATCAGCTGGGGTGGCCACGGCTTAGAACCTAGGAAGGTATATGTCAGTTCCTCCCTGGCCCTGCTGCCCCACGCATTCCCTTGTTATTTACGCACACACCTACCTCCTATTTGAGAGAAGGTGCCAGAGGGGAACTTGCTCATCACTCTAGACCCTCTGTCTCCCACTATCCAGTAAACTGCTCGTACCCACGATACACGCCTGTTAAAATACTCTGTCCTTTCCGACAACGTGCCGGCTCCCTGACGTGTCAGACCCACACGGACACACGCTCAGGTGTCTTCCTCTTAGTGAAACTCCAGAGGAGGAAGTTTCGCGGACCAGACCCTCCACCTCTGCACTCAACGCCTGAGGTGGACACTGGCCGAACGCAGCTAACATCCAGGGTTGTTGCAGGGCAGTCGTGAGATCAGGCACAGTGAGGGGTCCGCACGATCTCTCACGTAAGGAGCCGCGGTGAGAAAATGCTCAGGAAACGCTAGTCTCCACCCCCTAAATGCTAACAAGTGTGTGGTGTTCCTGGGCTCTTCTAGTCCGTGGGAATTCGGCCTCTACTGCCGGCCCTGTTGCAACTGAGAACAAGCACCCACAGCTCAGCGCAGCTCCTCCCGACAAACCCAACACCTGCCGACCGATGGAGAGGGACCCATTTGTCCCCGCTCAACCCCGAGACCAGTGATCCTTTGGAACAAAACTTCAATCACATCACCCACTCCTTTTTTTTTTTTTAAATGTTTATTTTATTTATTTTTGAGAGAGAGGCATGGGGAGGGACAGGGAGTGAGGGAGAAAGAGGGGATCCCAAGCAAGCCCCGTGCTGTCAGCGCAGAGCCCGATGAGGAGCCCGAACCCATGAACCATGAGGTCACGGCCTGAGCCCAAATCAGGAGTCAGACGCTTAACTGACTGAGCCACCCAGGCGCTCCTTGGAAGCCCCTTGGAAGTCTTGGTTTCCTGGTCTGTGAAATGGAAGCAATAGTAACACCCATCTTGGGAGATAAAGAAGACGATCTAGGAAAATGGTATGTGCTCAATAAACATAAGCTAATACTTCGTGGCAATGATGGCCCGTGGCTCCAGCCGGGGGACAGCCTCGGTAGAACACGAGGGTAGAGGCAGAGAACACTGTTCCCAGCACAGAGGTACCGGTTATTCCACAGGAGCAAGTAGCTTCCTCCCAAAGAGGGAGGGGTGACTTCTCCCAAAGGTGTTCCACTCCTTCTCTCTCCAAAGGGAAGGTGGAACCACCACTCGCCATAGATCCCCGGCCAGCCGGCTGCTGGCCACATGTGCCTGGGGAACACTCAGCCCCTCTGCATTCACAAAGCGGGGACGCTGGCCCCACGCTGTAAGGGCTGTCATGGAGCTACGGACGCTAGCGGGCACCTGCGTCTGGCATGTACCAGGTGCTCAGGAAAGAGATGCGGTACGTGAGTCAGGATGGTACACAAAATCAGCCGTGAAATCTGCAAACAGACGACTCTGTTTTGCAATGCCGTTAATCGAGCACTGTCTGGTCGGGATGCAAAATGAGAACAGAGAATGAGGAATGCCTTCCTCTGGGGAGGACCTACGCCATCGCCCTCTCCTCTCCCCAAACCCCCAGCCGCACATTTCAGGGCACACTGCTTGCTCAGTCGACCCCGTGCAACGGGGATGCGTTGTGTTTGCAAACACACCTCACTAACATCTGGAAAAACACATGCACGGAGGGGCAAATGGTACACGAGCTTAGTAGAGAAGAATGCTGGAATTGTACTCCCTCCCTCAACAGTGGGGTAGCCTTTGGGGGGAGGCGGGGGGCTCAGTTTTCTCCTTGGTGCAACAGGGCTCTCAGCAGCGACTTACAGAGTTCCAGGAGGACGGGACGACATAGTGGGCGTGAAAGCACTTTATAAACTATGAAGCCCTGTGCAGATGTGATCAAGACTTATTGGCCCAACCTGGAAATGACTCGGAGCTTTCGCAGGCAATGCTGACCACTTTCCCCCGATCTTCCTCTAGCCGGGTGGGAGTTACCGTCTCGTGGGAGAGGACTCTCCTGGAGGGTAACACGTCACTCTGTCTCCTCCTGGACTGGTAACAGGGGTGTCCAACACCCGTTGTGTCCTAGCTCCTACCACCCCATAAGCCGCCTGCCTGTTCCCCCGGCCGCTGCCAACAGCCAGAAGCCAGCTTCCCACCGGGGCTGCTGACATCACCTGCTTCTGCCTGCCTCCCTCTGCGGGCTGCTGGAAATCTGGGCTGGTTCCCTGGAACAGCGGGCTCTCTCCGAAGATGACTTGGCCACCCCTACCTGTGCCACTGCTGGATTCCCATGAGCTAACAGCCCCGGGGCTCCGTGGTGTTCCCAAATGGCATACAGGAAGGACCAGCATGTGGCCACAGCGTGTCCATTCTTGTCCTCCACTTGGGAGGCAGTGGCCCAGTGGAAACCGCAAAGCTTAGGAGCGGAAGCCATAGGCTCGAATACCAGCCCACCAGGGACTTCTGGGTAAATCGGGGCAGATTACTCAAACTCCCCGGCCCGACTGTCACCACCTGCGAAACTGGGACGCTAACACGGGCTCCGGTACACGTACAGCGAGCGTCGTGCCTGCTGACTGCCCTCTGTTTGGTTTCTCCACTTACTGACAGAGACACTTTCTCTCTGTGCCTTGCTTCCCCTTGATATTTTAAATTGGTAATAAAAAAATTCTGATTCCTTTTAACATTCTTTCTGATTTTTTTTTTTCCTCCTCTCTTCCCTGGAGGCTTAATTGACCCTTTATTATTCTCTTGCTCCCTCGGTTTCCATTTCCAATATAGTTCCAGGCGGGTAACTCTAAAGGCACTGCGCGAACCTGTCTAACCATAAATACAATTTGACAAACTATTTCCAAGCAGGCCGTAATGTGAGAAGGGAGGTGATCCCCTCTCCTTGTCTCATTGAGCCTCACGCATCCCCTCAATGCAGACAGCAGAGCCCAGTGAAAGGATATCATTTCGCGTAGATTTCAGACAATAAACACCGTGACCATCAACCTGGGGACCGATTTTCAGGCTGGCCTCTTTGTTGATAGCAAAGATGTGGCCATTACAAGGAGAATGGTGCAGGTGCAGGACAAAGAGCCGCGGAACCTGTGCCCCATGTATACGGTGCACCCCAGAGTGAGGGGGCCCGAAGGTGGGGGCTGGGCTTCAAGCCACCCAGCCAGTGGGGGAGGGGTGTCATCCGGGGAGAGAAAGGCAGCACACAGCCAGCTCGGATTTTAGTCCCTCCTTAGCTTTCTACAGTCAGTACCCACAGATGATTCCCTCGCACAATATACAAAATGTAAGAACGCTGACTTTTTGGGGTGCCTGGGTGGCTCAGTCCGTTAAGTGATCGACTCAGCTCAGAGCATGATCTCAAGGTTTGTGAGATCGAGCCCTGTGTCGGGCTCTGTGCTGTCAGCGTGGAGCCTGCTTGGGATACTCTCTCTCTCTCTCTCTCTCTCTCTCTCTGTCCCTCCCCTGATCGCTCTCTCTCTGTCTCTCTCTTCAAAACAAATAAATAAACTTTAAAAAAAAAGTAGACTTGGGGCTCCTGGGTGGCTCTGTCGGTTAAGTGTCCAACTTCGGCTCAGGTCATGATCTCACAGTTCATGAGTTCGAGCCCTGTGTTGGGCTCTGTGATGACAGCTCAGAGCCTGGAGCCCGCTTCGGATTCTGTGTCTCCCTCTCTCTCTGCCCCTCCCCGGCTCGTGCTCTGTCTCTCCCTGTCTATCAAAAATAAATAAATGTTAAAAAAAGTAGACTTTCCACTACCTTTTCCACAGATCATGAGTGACCGTGGTCCATTAGCTACATTTTAAGAAGCAAAGCTATTTGTACATATTGGGGTAGAAGAGAGTGTCTTGTGCTTTTTTTTTTCTTGTTTGCTATCTGGCCTTGCTTTCTCAGCTTGGGGTACAGATTGAGTCACTTCCTTGTTGATTGTTTGAGCTCCCCACCTGCTGTTATGAGCAAGAAGATCCCCACTGAGGCTGATGTGGTCCAAGGGGCCAGTCTCGCATCCACGTTCCAAGCAGAGGGATGGAGAACGGGACATCTGGCCAGTTCACCCCATATCATCACCTCCTGGGCTCTGAACCCACATGGAGGGGACCAGGTTTGAAGTCAAATCAAAAGTCACACCATATCCTCCTGCATTTTAACAGATTTTACTCATATGACTCCTTCTTTCACGCAGATCTTTTCCAAGGTGGATTCCTGCCTCCGCCACAGGAAGAGGCTATCGAATAAATAAGATTTAAAAACCAGCTAGCCACTGTTTTAAACAGTAGTGCCTCCTTACACGTGACAGAAAAATAAGTGTCGGTAGGCATCCTCTGGGCTTTCCCATCCCTCCGCAAGCCCAGCCCGTCCAGAGTCACGTCCTGCCCTCCCCATGAGAGTCCAGTGAACTTCACCTGAGCTGGGACGGCAGCTCCTTACCTGGCCTGCTCGCCCTGATTCTCCGACCATCCTTCTCTGCTGCCAGGTCAGTTTTCTGAAGCATAGCGCCAGCCCACCTCCCCCCAACCCAGAACCTTCTGCGAGGGCAACTTCCCCGTCAGCTTGGCAATCCCTTCAATGCCCTCCTTCAGGAAGGACCTGAAGCGAGAGCTTTGGGTAGTGGCATTTTATAGACGTAATCTGTTTTATGTGGTCTTTGGGGAGAAACCCTAAATATGAGTCTTGCCACTTGTTTGCTGGAGCTCACGCAGGACTTCTGGCTGTGAGGTGGGGGACGGGGCCGGACGAGGATAAGGCGCAGTGTGGAAGTGGGAGTCGGATAACGAGGTGAGATGCAAGACGGGGAAGGCGTCAGGGACAGAACCGCAATGAGCACCGACATGTCCCCACTGTGGAAGCCGTCGGCATGGCCGTCTTGGTGGCGGCACGTCTGGGGAGGCAGCCTCCAAATTCAGGCGGCGGGATGCCATTGGAGGGTCCCACGCTGGACCCAGACTGTCGGAGCCAAACCCTGTGGAAGGGTGAACGGGTTCTCACCCTCCTCCCTCCTCCGGAAACGCCCTCCCCTCCCATCCTCAGCTACCGAAATGTCCTCCAGCCTCCAACACCCGCTCAGATGCCAAGTCCTGGAAAAATCCTCCACTGGTTCCCTCGACCGGATTTTGTACGATCTGATCCTAACCCCCGTCAGGATGAATGCGTTAGTGTACAAGATTGGAAGTCACTTCGGAGCAAGGGTGGTGTCTCGGTCGCCTCTTTTCTTCGGAGTACCGACAGAATGACTTACCCAGAGTAGGCGTTCAGGAGACATCGCTGGTGGGTGACGATTTTCCGTGCGTGACCATTTCCCCAGCGTGGGCGGCAGGGGTTGGAACAGTAAAGCATCGCACGCTGTCTGCTCAGTCGAGAGCACGCCATCGACCAGGGTGCTTAAAAAACAGACACGTACTCCTTGAAGTTCGAGAGGCTGGAAGTCCAAGATCAAGGTACCAGCTGGCTTGCCATTCGGCGAGGGTCCGCTTTCTGTTGGTAGACATCTATCTTCTTCCTGTGTCCTCACGTGACAGAGAGAGAGCCGGGACCCTCTCGGGGGGCTCCTTTATAAGAGCACGAATCTCATTCATGACCTCATCTCCTACCACCATCACATTGGGGGGTTAGGATCTCAACGCATGAATTCGGGGTGGGGGCTGGGCACAAGTATCCGGTTAATGGCACACACCAAAGCCGTCACACCGAGAGTGCAGCGCGAATCAAAAGACAGACGATAACAAACATTGGCAAGGATGCAGGGGAGTTGGAACCACCAGACACTGCTGGTGGGAGTGCAAAGTGGGGCAAAAGAGTATGGCTGTTTCTCGAATGGTTAAGCACAGAATTGCGACGTGACCCAGCAACGCCCCTCCACAAAAGCTTGTAGCACAAACGTTCATAGCAGCACAATTCACGGCAGCCAAACAGTATTTAAAAAACCCTCATATCCATTAGCTGATGAACGGATAACTGAATGTGTGGTCTAGCCACAAGATGGAGTATTATTTGGGCAGCAAAAGGAAAGAAGTGTCAATACGTTGATGAACCTCAGAGACATGATTGTCCGCGAAGGAAGCCGTGAGGCTCCAGTCAGTTGAGCGTCCAACTCTCGATTTCGGCTCAGGTCCTGATCTCGAGGTTGTGAGATCAAGCTCTGTGTCAGGCTCCGTGTTGGGAATGAAGCCTACTTAAGATTCTTTCTCTCTTTCTCTCAAATAAAAATATAAATGAATAGGGGCGCCCGGGGGGCTCAGTCAGTTAAGCGTCTGACTTCAGCTCAGGTCATGATCTCCTAATTTGTGGGTTCGAGCCCCACATCGGGCTCCGTGCTGACGGCTCAGAGCCTGGAGCCTGCTTCAGATTCTGTGTCTCCCTCTTTCTCTGCCCTCCCCACAGCCCCCACTCACACTCTATTTCTCTCTGTCTCAAAAATAAATAAACATTAAATATATACATATGTATGTGTGTGTGTGTATACGCACACACACACACACACACACACACACACATATATATAAAAGCCAGACACAAATGCCACATATTATATGATTCCATTTTTATGAAATGTGTGGAACAGGTAAATCTGTAGAACTGTGAAGTGGGTTACAGGTGGCTGGGGACTAGGGGAGGAGAGCAGGAGTGAGTGATCACCAGTAGGTAGGAACTTAATTTGAGGGGCGATGAAAATATTTTAAACTTAGACTGTGTTGATGGTTGCACAGCTGTGACTATACTAAAAAACTATGCACTGAATCGTATCATTTAAATAAGTGAATTTCAGGGTAGGGAGTTATATCTCAATAGAGGTGTTACGAATTCAAGTAGAGAAGGAAAGAAGAAAGAATGATGCCTGTTTATGGCCTGAGCGCCTCGGTGGATCTGTTTCTCGAGACAGGAAGGTCCATTCGCTGCAGCTGAGAGCCGAGGGCTCCTCTGGGGCCGTGATACATGGAGAAGCCCAGGAGATGTCCCCACACACATTCCAGGTGTGTAGGGGGAGTATGAGTTGGGATTTCCAGGAGAGCCCAGATCTGGCCCATCAGAATTGGGGGTATGAGCACCAACATGGTACTTGGATCCATGGAGGTGGGTGAAGTTCAGGTGAGAGAAGGTATGGAAGAGAGACACCCAGATTAGAGATGTTGGGCCCAACGATGTTTCCATGTGGACACAGAGAATGGAAAGGAATCGAGATGGGAGGGAACGCATAAATGTAAGGTCCACAGAGGCCCGCAGAAAAAAGCAGCTTCAACGTGGCATGGTGCTGAATACCGTCAACACAATATTGTGTCAAGAGGTTTTATTAGATGAGAGCAGAACGTGCCCTTTGGGTTGTGGCTGGAGCCCCTCACCACCCTGGTGAGACCTCTCCTGGGGAAGGGGGTGGGTCGGGGTCGCCTGGAAGGACTGGAACAGAATCTTCATGGCTTTCTCTGCTCAGGTGCACCCCAAGGCCAAAGTCAAGGTGTCATCTGCGCTGGGCTCTCTGGAGGTTCCTGGGGGAGAATTTGCATTCAACTCATTCAAGCTGTTGGCAGAGTTCGGTTTCTGTGGTAGTAGGACGGAGGTTCCCAGTTTCTTGCTGGCTGTCAGTGAGGCCAACCTTCGTTCCTAGATGCTGCTGGATTCCTGCTCATGATTTCCAGGTGCCTCCATCCACAAGGGTCAAGGCCCCCCCGCATACGTCTACTCTCTCTCCAACTTCCTCTTCTGGGCCAAATCCTGCCTCTGCCCAGAAAACGTTCTCTGCTCGTAAGGGTTCACATGATTAAATCCGGTTACGCTCCCTATTTAAGATCACTGACTAGCAGGGCGCCTGGGTGGCTCAGTCGGGTAGGCGTCCAACCCTTGATTTCGGCTCAAGTCATGATCTCACAGATTGTGAGCTTGAATCCCGCGTCAGGTTCTGTGCTGTTAGCACGGAGCCTGCTTGGGATTCTCTCTTCTCCTCTGTCTCTGCCCCTTCCTCACTGAAGCTTGTGCTGTCCCTCTCAAAATAAATAAGTAAACTTAAAAAAAAAAAAAAAGGTCACTGATTAGCAACCATTGTGTTATGTTCTCTAATCTCCTTTGGCCTTGTAGTGAATCATGCTCACAGGTTCCAGGGATTAGTGTCCAGCCATCTTCGGGGCTATTTTATTATCATGGAGAAGTGTGTGTGTGTGTGTGTGTGTGTGTGTGTGTGTGTATGCGTGCTATTGCACATACATCAGGTTTTAAAATATTGTCCCCGACCTTTTGGTTTTTTTTATTTATTTTTATTTTTTTATCGTTTTAAAAATTTTTTTTATTCTATTTTATTTTTTTTTCAATATATGAAGTTTATTGTCAAATTGGTTTCCATCCCAGTGCTCATCCCAAAAGTGTTGTTGTTTTTTTTTAAATTTATTTATTTTGAGAGAGAGAGAGAGGGAGGGAGAGAGACAGCGCAAGCTTGGGTGGGGGAGGGGTAGAGAAAGAGAGGAAATCCCAAGCAGGCTCTGTCTGGTGAGCCTGGAGCCCGGTATGGGACTCGAACCCACCAACCGTGAGATCATGACCTGAGCCGAAATCAAGAGTCGGACAGTCAAGTGACAAAGCCACCCAGTCGCCCCTTGCCCCCAATACTTCTTATTGTCATCAGTTTAAATTCTTATTCATCCAACGTATTCAACCCCAAAATTTCAAAATAGCACAAGTTCATTAACTTGTGTACACATGCACGCATACATCACTGAAAGTTTCATTTTCCTGGAAATTAGTGCATATCGCTGGATCCTCTAATTGTGGGAAATGGCTGTTTCTATTTCTTCAGATTAATGGATCTGATGATTCTACTGTGATGAAACCCTGATTGTTCTCCCTAGAAAAATCTGGAAACAACACAAACTTTCCTACACAAGTTCCGAGATTCATGAACCCACGTTGACCACCTCTGATTTGGTCCGAGCTTCTCACCTTGTTGATAAAGTGAGTTTTGGAGCATTGGTATGTCCAAGGCCATGTGCTAGTTCATGGCAGACTCAAGCTTGGAGCCCCAATCCCCTGTCATTTGATATGGGCATTGCCTATGCCAGGTGGGTCACACTCCATGAAAGGGCGTCCAACAAGGTGGGTGTATAGGGAAGGGGACAAGGGAGGGTCTTAAGCACAAGTAAAGGAGGACAAGGAGAGATAAAGATCGAGAAAAGTACAGTCAAGGGCACAAGGGACAGACCAGGGAAAGTAACAGATATTTGGTGTATTAGCCAGTGTTCTCTGGAGAAACAGAACCAATTGGATGCGCCTATATATAGGGAGAGATTTATTTTTTACAGAGTTGGCTCATGTGAATTTACAGGCTGGCAAGTTTGAAATCAGCAGGGCAGGTAAGTAAGCTTGCGACCCAGAGAGGAGCTGGGGTTGCAGCTCAAGTCTGATTACAGTCTGGAGGCAGAATTCCTTCTCCCTGAGGGATTTCAGTTTTCTCCCTGAAGACCTTCAACTGATTAGATGAGGCCCACCCACATAGGGAGGGTAATCTTCACTACAAGTCTACTGGTTTAAATGTTAATCTCATCTCAAAACAAAGCAAAGCAAAGCAAAACACCCTCACAGACGTGTCCAGAGTGACATTTGACCCAAAACTGGCCACAATAGCCTAGCAAAGTTGACACATATAATTAACAATTGCATCAAGTGAAGATGTGGACACTCCATTTCTACAGTAGGTCTTGGTGATTAACTTAGGTGGAAAGGTCAGTTTGCTGAGGCCATATAGTTGATATTTAAGTATGGGTTACAGGTTAATTCCAGCCACAGACAATCTGCAGTGTTCTGGTCTGGCCCTTCTCCTTCCCCAGGGGTCCTCGGCCACACACCCCTGTCCTTCCATTCTCAGGGCTCCCCCCGGGGCCTCTGGGTGTGTCTGCTTTTCTGGTTGAATTGATGTTCAAGGGATGTGCTCTTAATCCTGCTTCTGTACCAGTGTTATTTATGAATTGACCTTAAGCTCAGGACACCATGACATCTGATCTCTGATGGACTTCCTCTAGAATGGCACGAAGTTGATGAGAATTAGTGTAACCCGACCTCCCCCTAGGAACCCCCACCTTTTCCACCATCCCCTGAGCAAGCACCTGGGCAGCCCCCACCTCCAAACCTTTGCCTTCCTTGGGCCCTCCCTGCCACGGGCTTTTAGCCTCTGGAAGTTTCCAGTTCACTTTCCATGGAAATGCTGTTCAAGTTCACTCCTCTTAGCCTCAAAGTACAGCGAAACTTGAGACTGTAACTTTCTTTCTTTCTTTCTTTCTTTCTTTCTTTCTTTCTTTCTTTCTTTCTTCCTTTCTTTTTTGAGAGAAACAGACACAGCTCGAGTGGGGGAAGGGGCAGAGAGAGGGAGAGAGAGAGAGAATCCCAAGCAGGTTCCTCGCTGTCGGATACTTAACCGACTGAGCCATCCTGGTGCCCTGAGACTGTCATTTCTAACGCTGCTCCTCAGGTCTGAGGTTAACATAAGAGGACTGCAATGTAGACAGGAGAATTTAAAGCCGGTGGCAGCTGTTCCGGGTCCTGGCATGGCTCAGCCTTACCCCTGCGGCTCGCTCTCAGGCCCAGCATGGCCGCCATGTTGCTGGGCCCTCTCCTTATTCCTCAGGACCCTCAAATCCTACCCCACCTTGGCCCCCCCATCCATAGTCACAGAATAGGGGGGAACAGGTGACTTATCATCGTCACCATCACCTGAGCAGAGACGCACTCTGTCTCCAGGAAATTAGATTTCACAGATTTCTCTCACTATTACTGGATAAATGCTGACTGTCTTAGTTGGAAAGCCCATCACACTGTTTTGCCCCCAAGAACAGAGGGACAGCCGACCCCCAAGACTGATTTGGACCTCCAGCAACTGATCGCCGCTTAAAAATAGCTAGTCCGCCCTGACCCAGGGAGGTGACGAGGCCTGTGGGTTGTGCAGGAGAAGCCCACAGCCTGGTGACCCAGTGACAGGAAGCTCCCGTCCTGTGGAGGAGGGCCCGCAGAGGCTTCCCGGGGCTGGCCCAGGGGTGAGTCACACTGGCAAGCCAGACCCAGGTGGGTGACAGGATCAGAGCATCTCTGAGTCACCGCCCGCCCTCTGTGGGCACACAGGACCTCATCCCCTGCCAGG